>NW_022447729.1:1350-2015 GCF_009761245.1 Sapajus apella | reverse complement strand
ACTTACAGACTTAAACAATTGTGTGAATGTAGCAGTTCACTAACACTTTCTTTGGAGAATCTGGAAAGAGATATTTCCAGCCATACAGATACACTTAGGAATTACCTTTAAGATCGCATCTAAATCATACGAGAAAAGTCTCTTTCAAACTGCTCCACTTTGTGCTCGCTCACCTTCGGAAGTTGCATCTATGTTTAGATTCTGCAAGTTAGAAACACCTTTCTCCAAAAACTGCGTTTGGATATTCCTGAATGAATGGGATTATAGGGTAAAATTCTCTTTCCAGATTCTCCAAAGAAAGTGTTAGTGAACTGCTACATTCACACAATTGTTTAAGTCTGTAAGTCTAATATACAGTTTGAAACACGGTTCTCCTAAAAGCTGCGTTTTGATATTCCTGACTGAATGGGAGTCTAGGGTTTAATGAAAGACTTCGGTATCTAAAACAAAAACGGAGCTATGTAGCAGAATGGTTGTCAAGGTGTATATTAAACTTACAGAGTTAAACAATTGTGTGAATGTAGCAGTTCACTAACCGTTTCTTTGGAGAATCTGGAAAGTGATATTTCCAGCCATATACAGTATCTTAATAATTAGATTCAAGATCGCATCTAAATTATAGGAGAAACGTCTCTTTCAAACTGCTCCACTGTGTGTTCGTTCAA
>NW_022447729.1:334-1250 GCF_009761245.1 Sapajus apella | reverse complement strand
GGAAGTTGCATCCATGTTTACCTTCTGCGAGTTAGAAACACGGTTCTCCTAAAAGCTGCGTTTTGATATTCCTGAGTGAATGGGAGTCTAGGGTTTAATGAAAGACTTCGGTCTCTAAAACAAAAACGGAGCTATGTAGCAGAATGGTTGTCAAGGTGTATATTAAACTTACAGAGTTAAACAATTGTGTGAATGTAGCAGTTCACTAACCGTTTCTTTGGAGAATCTGGAAAGTGATATTTCCAGCCATATACAGAATCTTAATAATTAGATTCAAGATCGCATCTAAATCATAGGAGAAACGTCTCTTTCAAACTGCTCCACTGTGTGTTCGTTCAACTTCGGAAGTTGCATCTATGTTTAGATTCTGCGAGTTAGAAACACCTTTCTCGAAAAAGCTGCGTTTGGATATTCCTGAGTGAATGGGAGTATAGGGTTTAATGAGAAATGTCTGGCTCTAAAACAAAAACGGTGCTATGTAGCAGAATGATTGTCAAAGGGCATATTAAACTTACAGAGTTAAACAATTTTGTGAATGTAGCAGTTCACTAACCATTTCTTTGGAGAATCTGGAAAGAGATATTTCCAGCCATATACAGACTCTTCAGAATTAGCTATCAGATCGCATCTAAATCATACGAGAAAAGTCTCTTTTAAACTGCTCCACTTTGTGCTCGCTCACCTTCGGAAGTTGCATCTATGTTTAGATTCTGCAAGTTAGAAACACCTTTCTCCAAAAACTGCGTTTGGATATTCCTGAGTGAATGGGATTATAGGGTTTAATGAGAAATATCTGGCTCTAAAACAGAACGGAGCTATGTGGCAGAATGATTGTCAAGGTGTATATTACACTTACAGAGGTAAATAACTGTGTGAATGTAGCAGTTCACTAACACTTTCTTTGGAGAATCTGGAA
>NW_022447729.1:0-234 GCF_009761245.1 Sapajus apella | reverse complement strand
TATATTAAACTTACAGAGTTAAACAATTGTGTGAATGGAGCAGTTCAGTAACCCTTTCCTTGGAGAATCTGGAAAGAGATAATTCCAGCCATATAGACACTCTTAAGCATGAGCTTTAAGATCGCAACTTAATGATAGGAGAAACGTCTCTTTCAAACTGCTCCACTATGTGTTCATTCACCTTTGGAAGTTGCATCTATGTTTACATTCTGCGAGTTAGAAAATCGTATCTCC
>NW_022447728.1:1284-2015 GCF_009761245.1 Sapajus apella | reverse complement strand
AGCGAATACACAGTGGAGCAGTTTGAAAGATACGTTTGTCGTGTGATTTAGATGCGATCTTAAAGCTAATTCTTAAGAGTCTGTATATGGCTGGAAATATCTCTTTCCAGATTCTCCAAAGAAAGTGTTAGTGAACTGCTACTTTCACACCATTGTTTAACTCTGTAAGTTTAATATACACCTTGACAATCATTCTGCTACATTCGTCCGTTTTTGTTTTAGAGCCAGACATTTCTCATTAAACCCCATACTCCCATTCATTCAGGAATATCCAAATGCAGCTTTTTGGAGAAACTTGTTTCTAACTCGCAGAATCTAAACATAGAGGCAACTTCCGAAGGTGAACGAGCACACAGTGGAGCAGTTTGAAAGCGTCATTTCTCGTATGGTTTAGATGCGATCTTATAGCTAATTCTAAAGAATCTGTATATGGCTGGAAATATCTGTTTCCAGATTCTCCATAGAAAGGCTTAGTGAACTGCTACATTCACAAAATTGTTTAACTCTGTAAGTTTAATATACACCTTGACAATCATTCTGCTACATAGCTCCGTTTTTGTTTTAGAGATAGATATTTCTCTTTATACCCTATACTCCCATTCACTCAGGAATATACAAACGCATGTTTTTGCAGAAATGTGTTTCTACCTCGCGGAATCTAAACATAGATGCAACTTGCGAAGCTGAACGAACACGCAGTGGAGCAGTTTGAAAGAGACGTTTCTCGTATG
>NW_022447728.1:0-1184 GCF_009761245.1 Sapajus apella | reverse complement strand
GCTACATTCACACAATTGGTTAACTCTGTAAGTTTAATATACACCTTGACAATCATTCTGCTACATAGCTCCGTTTCTGTTTTAGAGCCAGATATTTCTTATTAAACCCTATACTCCCATTCAGTCAGGAATATCCAAACCCAGCTTTTTGGAGAAACTTCTTTCTAACTCGCAGAATCTAAACATAGATGCAACTTCCGAAGGTGAGCGAACACACAGTGGAGCAGTTTGAATGAGAAGTTTCTCGTATGATTTAGATGCGATCAAAAAGCTAATTCTTAAGAAATTCTATATGGCTGGAAATATCTCTTTCCAGATTCTCCAAAGAAAGGGTTAGTGAACTGCTACATTCACACAATTGTTCAACTCTGTAAGTTTAATAGACACCTTGAAAATCATTCTGCTACATAGCTCCATCTTTGTTTTATAGCCAGATATTTCTCGTTAAACCCTATACACCAATTCACTCAGGAATATCCAAACGCAGCTTTTTGGAGAAACGTGTTTCTATCTCGCAGAATGTAAACATAGTTGCAACTCCCGAAGGTGAACGAACAGACAGTGGAGCAGTTTGAAAGAGACGTTTCTCGTATGATTTAGATGCGATCTTAAAGCTAATTATTAAGAGTCTGTATATCGCTGGAAATATCTCTTTCCAGATTCTCCAAAGAAAGGGTTAGCGAACTGCTACATTCACACAATTGTTTAACTCTGTAAGTTTAATATACACCTTGACAACCATTCTGCTACATAGCTCCGTTTTTGTTTTAGAGACAGATATCTTTCTTTGAACCTTATACTCCCATTCACTCAGGACTATCCAAACGCAGCTTTTTGCAGAAACGTGTTTCTAACTGGCAGAATGTAAACATAGATGCAACTTCCGAAGGTGAACAAACACACAGTGCAGCAGTTTGAAAGAGAAGTTTCTCGTATGATTTAGATGCGATCTTTTAGCTAATTCTGAAGAGTCTGTATATGGCTGGAAATAACTCTTTCCAGATTCTCCAAAGAAAGGGTTGATGAACAGCTACATTCACACAATTGGTTACCTCTGTAAGTTTAATATACACGTTGACAATCATTCTGCTACATAGCTCCATTTCTGTTTTAGAGCCCGATATTTCTCATTAAACCCTATACTCCCATTCAGTAAGGAATATCCAAACGCAGCTTTTTGGAGA
>NW_022447727.1:0-2015 GCF_009761245.1 Sapajus apella | reverse complement strand
TGTTTTGTATTTTTAGTAGAGACGGGGTTTCACCATGTTGACCAGGATGGTCTCCATCTCTTGACCTCGTGATCCACCCGCCTCGGCCTCCCAAAGTGCTGGGATTACAGGCTTGAGCCACCGCGCCCGGCCTAATTTTTGTATTTTTAGTAGAGACGTGTTTTCACCAAGTTGACCAGGCTGGTCTTGACCTCCTGACCTCAGGTGATCTACCCACCTCTGCCTCTCTCTCTTTTTTTTTAAGAGATGGGGTTGCACCATGTTGGCCAGGCTGGCCTCGAACTCCTGACCTCAGGTGATCCACCCACCTTGGCCTCCCAAAGTGCTGGGATTATAGGCCTGAGCCACGGTGCCTGGACCCCACCTCTGCCTCTCAGAGTGCACAGATCACAGTCATGAGCCACCGTGTCTGGCCTCTTGATGCTTTTTATTTATTTATTTATTTTTATTATTTTGAAAAAAATATGGAACGCTTCATGAATTTGCATGTTATCCTTGTGCAGAGGTCATGCTAATCTTCTCTGTATCTTTCCAATTTTAGTATATGTGCTGCTGAAGCAAGCACTCTTGCTGCTTTTTTAAACCGTTGATGTTGGCCCAGCCTTTTTGGAAACTCCTTTTTTTTTTTTTTTTTTGAGACAGAGTTTCGCTTTGTGGCTCAGGCTGGAGTGCAGTGGTGTGATCTCAGCTCATTGCAACCTCCATCTCCCAGGTTCAAGCAGTTCTCTCCTCAGCCTCCCCAGTAGCTGGGGCTACAGGCATGCACCACACCTGGCTACTTTTGTATTTTTAGTAGAGCTGGGGTTTCACCATGTTGGTCAGGCTACTCTCGAACTCCTGATCTTATGATCAGCCCCCCTCGGCCTCCCAAAGTGTTGGTATTACAAGCGTGAGCCATGGCGCCTGGCCAGGAAATTTTTTTTTTTGTAGAGATGGGGTCTTGTGGTGTTAGCCAGGTTGAGGAATTCCTAGGTCAAGGAATCCTCCTGCCTCAGCCTCCTGAAGTACTGGGATTACAGGTGTGCACCACTGTGATCAGCCTGATACATATTTTAATAAAAAGAAATACATATATTCCTTTTTTTTTTTTTTTTTGAGACGGAGTTTCACTCATGTTACCCAGGCTGGAGTGCAATGGCGCGATCTCGGCTCACCGCAACCTCCGCCTCCTGGGTTCAGGCAATTCTCCTGCCTCAGCCTCCTGAGTAGCTGGGATTACAGGCACGCACCACCATGCCCAGCTAATTTTTTGTATTTTTAGTAGAGACGGGGTTTCACCATGTTGACCAGGATGGTCTCGATCTCTTGACCTCGTGATCCACCCGCCTCGGCCTCCCCAAGTGCTGGGATTACAGGCTTGAGCCACCGCGCCCGGCCATATATTCCTTTTTTGAAAGGGGAAGAAAAAGCTATTTGTGGCTAGCCTGCCACTTACAATGTAAAATTCATGTCTGTGCTGTCTGCATTTCAAGATTAGCTCACAACTGCTGTAGGGACTTATTAAATGTAAAACGTCCCATGACAGTACTGTCTGTCAACACTGAGATGGAAATAAACCTCCATCAACCTGCTAGCAGACAGGTTACATGTGACAGTGCCAAGCTGTGCACATATCTGAAATTCCAGTCTTTGCTAAGATTACTTTACGTTTTATTATGAAATGCCCATATTAACACAAAATATTGTGCTATTTCTTCCTTTTGACCATTTGTATAACCAGTAAAAAAAAGAGAATAGGCCGGGCGTGGTGGCTCACACCTGTAATCCAAGCACTTTGGAGGCCAAGGTGGGCAGATTACCTGAGGTTGGGAGTTCGCGACCAGCCTGACCAACATGGTGAAACCCTGTCTTTATAATAATTAAAAAAAAAAAACAGAAAAAAGAGAAGAGAGGCTGGGCTCGGTGGCTCATGCCTGTAATCTCAGCACTTTGGGAGGCTGAGGTGGGTGGATCACTTAAAGTCAGGAGTTAAGAGACCAGCCTGGCTAACATGGTGAAACTCCACTTCTACTAAA
>NW_022447726.1:1153-2016 GCF_009761245.1 Sapajus apella | reverse complement strand
AGCCGTTTCCTGTATGATTTAGATTCGATCTTAAAGCTAATTCTTAAGAGTCTCTATATGGCTGGAAATATCTCTTTTCAGATTCTCCAAAGAAAGGGTTAGTGAACTGCTAAATTCACAGAATTGTTTAACTCTGTAAGTTTAATATACACCTTGACAGTCATTCTGCTACATAACTCCGTTTTTGTTTTAGAGCCAGATATTTCTAATTAAACCCTATATTCCCGTTCACTCAGGAATATCCAAACGCAGCTTTTTGGTGAAACGTGTTTCTAACTCGCAGAATCTAAACATAGATGCAACTTCCGAAGGTGAGCGAACACACAGTGGAGGAGTTTGAAAGAGACGTTTCTCGTATGATTTAGATTCGATCATAATGCTAATTCTCAAGAGTCTGTTTATGGCTGGAAATATCTCTTTCCAGATTCTCCAAAGAAATGGTTAGTCAACTGCTACATTCACCCAATTGTTTAACTCTGTAAGTTTAATATACACCTTGACAATCATTCTGCTACATAGCTCCGTTTTTGTTTTAGAGCCAGATATTTCTCATTAAACCCTATACTCCCATTCACTCAGGAATATACAAACGCAGCTTTTTGGAGAAACGTGTTTCTAACTGGCAGAATCTAAACATAGATGCAACTTCCGAAGGTGAACGAACACACAGTGGAGCAGTTTGAAAGAGACGCTTCTCGTATGATTTAGATGCGATCTTAAAGCTAATTCTTAAGAATCTGAGTATGGGTGGAAATATCTCTTTCCAGATTCTCTACAGAAACTGTTAGTGAACTGCTACATTCATGCAATTGTTTTACTCTGTAAGTTTAATATGCACCTTGACACTCTTTCAGCTACATAGC
>NW_022447726.1:0-1053 GCF_009761245.1 Sapajus apella | reverse complement strand
TTGACAATCATTCTGCTACATAGTTCCGTTTTTGTTTTAGAGCCAGATATTTCTCATTAAACCCTATACTCCCATTCACTCAGGAATATCCAAACGCAGCTTTTTGGAGAATCGTGTTTCTAACAGGCAGAATCTAAACATAGATGCAACTTCCGAAGGTGAACGAACACACAGTGGAGCAGTTTGAAAGAGACGTTTCTCGTATGATTTAGATGCGATCTTAAAGCTAATTCTTAAGAGTCTGAGTATGGGTGGAAATATCTCTTTCCAGATTCTCTAAAGAAACGGTTAGTGAACTGCTACATTCACGCAATTGATTATTTCTGTAAGTTTAATATACACCTTGACAGTCATTCTGCTACATAGATCCGTTTTCGTTTTAGAGCCAGATATTTCTCTTTAAACCCTATACTCCCGTTTACCCAGGAATATCCAAACGCAGCTTTTCGGAGAATCGTGTTTCTAATTGGCAGAATCTAAACATAGATGCAACTTCCGAAGGTGAACGAACACACAGTGGAGCAGTTTGAAAGAGACGCTTCTCGTATGATTTAGATGCGATCTTAAAGCTAATTCTTAAGAATCTGAGTATGGGTGGAAATATCTCTTTCCAGATTCTCTAAAGAAACGGTTAGTGAACTGCTACATTCACGCAATTGTTTAACTCTGTAAGTTTAATATGCACCTTGACACTCCTTCAGCTACATAGCTTCGTTTTTGTTTTAGAGCCAGATATTTCTCATTAAACCCTACACTCCCATTGACTCAGGAATGTCCAAACGCAGCTTTTCGGAGAAACGTGTTTCTAACTCGCAGAATCTAAACATAGATGCATTTTCCCAAGGTGAGCGAACCCACAGTGGAGCAGTTTGAAAGAGACGTTTCTCGTATGATTTAGATGCGATCTTAAAGCTAATTCTTAAGATTCTGTATATGGCTGGAAATATCTCTTTCCAGATTCTCTACAGAAACGGTTAGTGAACTGCTACATTCACGCAATTGTTTCACTCTGTAAGTTTAATATGCACCTTGACACTCTTTCAGCTACATAGC
>NW_022447725.1:1598-2016 GCF_009761245.1 Sapajus apella | reverse complement strand
TGTTGTGTTTCCAAGCTGCCCTGTCCCAGCCCGGCAGTCCTGACTCAGGGAGAGACAGGCAGGGAAAAGACCCTGGAGGTGGCATAGGGCAAGTGGCGCAGTCCTGAGTCCCTCCACCACCCAGACCCTCCTTGTGCTTCCTGAGCCTCAGGCTTCTCATCTCTAAACCGGGTACATTAGTGCCCATCTCCTGTGGTTGTTATGAGAACAGCCTGAGGTGATGTGTGTCCATGGCCTCCCGGGAAAGGACAGAACAGGCTGACCCCACGTGCCTCCTGCCTGCTGTAGGAGGCAGGAATGGCAAGCAGTGGGGCAAAGTCTCCAATTCCTTCTACCTTGACTCTGGCGAGGAGGGAGCTCTAGGCCAACCAGTTAAAGATTGGCCAGGTGTGCGTGAGAAGCTCAGGCCATCTCCAGA
>NW_022447725.1:0-1498 GCF_009761245.1 Sapajus apella | reverse complement strand
TTTTTTTTTTTTGAGACAAAGTTTCACTCTTGTCACCCAGGCTGGAGAGCAATGATGTGATCTCGGCTCACTGCAAACTCTGCCTTCCAGTTTCAAGCAAATCTCCTGCCTCAGCCTCCTGAATAGCTGGGATTGCAAGCACCCACCACCATGCCTAGCTAATTTTTGGCTTTTACTAGAGACAGGGTTTCGCCTTGTTGGCCAGGCTGGCCTTGAACTCCTGACCTCAGGTGATCAGCCCGCCTTGGCCTCCCGAAGTGCTGAGATTACAGGTGTGAGCCTTCAAGCCTGGCCTGCTGGGAGCCTTTGTAGGTGCTACCAGGGTGCATCAGCGAGCTTGCTGGCAGTCTAGGGCCTCTGGAGGATAGGGCCGTGTCCCCTCAGACTGGAGCTCCCAGGGCCGGCCATATTTCTCTCTCAGACAGGGCCAAATTTTCTTTTCCTGAGATTCTCAGGGCTGGGCTGCCCATGATGGAGCCATGTTCCTTTCAGTTGAGGGATCTCAGAGAAGGACTCTGCCTCCCTGCTCAGATGGCCCCTTGGGGCAGGGCTATGTCTGTGGTCCCTCCCAGGACAAGGCTGTGTTTCCGTTCTCAGACAAGGGATCTCAGAACAGGTGAGTTCTGCTGAGACTCCGAGGGCTGGGCCGCATCTCCCTCCTCAGATGCGACTCTCAGAGCAGGGAATTTTCTCCTCAGACTGCAGCCCCCAGGCAGGGCTTTGTCTTCTCTCTCAATATGTGATGTCCAGGGCAGGTCAGGCCCTGCTCAGTCTTGGGATCCCAGGACAGGACTGTGTCTCCCGCTTCAGACCTGGGCTCCCTAACTCTCCTGAGAGTGCTGTGCCTTCCTGAGTCTGAGAGATGAACTGGGCCTTCTCTCCAATGGAGCTTTCTTGAGGAGTTTGCTTTGGGTTTGAGGACAGGCATGGACACAGTCAGAGCTCAAGTAAGGTACTTTCTCCCTCCAGGATTTTAGCATAGACTTTTTTTTTTTTTTTTTTTTTTTTAAATAAAGACAGGGTTGTTTCACCATGTTGGTCAGGTTGGTCTTGAACTTTCGACCCCAGGGGATCCCCCCACTTGGCCCCCCAAAGTGCTGGGATTACAGGTGTGAATCACTGCACCTAATGATTTTGCTTCTCAAATGCATTATTTTCTTCAAAGCCAGAGACCATCATGATTATTTTCAGCATGTTGGGGCAATAATACCAATGGAATACTCTTTATTTATTTTATTTATTTTTTGAGGTGGAGTCTCACTCTTGCCACCAAGGCTGGAGTGCAATGGTGCGATCTCTGCTTACTGCAACCTCCGCCTCCCGGGTTCAAGAGATTCTTGTGCCTTAGCCTCCCAAGTAGCTGGGATTACAGGTGCCTGCCACCACACCTGGCTAATTTTTGTATTTTTATTAGAAATGGGGTTTTTGCCACTTTGGCCAGGCTGGTCTTGAACTCCTGACCTCAAGTGATCCATCCACCTCGGCCTCCCAAAGTGCT
>NW_022447724.1:0-2016 GCF_009761245.1 Sapajus apella | reverse complement strand
CCCTTTATCATTTTTTATTGCATCAATTTGGTTATTCCCTCTTTTCTTTTTTATTAATCTGGCTAGTGGTCTATTTTGTTGATCTTTTTGAAAAACCAGCTCCTGGATTTAGTGATTTTTTGAAGGGTTTTTTGTGTCTCTATCTCCTTCAGTTCTGCTCTGATCTTAGCTATTTCTTGGCTTCTGCTAGACTTTGAGTTTTTTTGATCTTGCTCCTCAAGCTCTTTCAATTTTGATGATAGGGTGTCAATTTTTGATCTCTACTTGTTTCTCATATGGGCACTTATTGCTATATATTTTCCCCTAGAGACTGCTTTACATGTGTCCCAGGGATTCTGGTATGTTGTGTCTTCATTCTCGTTGGTTTCGAAGAACATCTTTATTTCTTGTCTTCATTTCATTGTTTATCCAGTCAACATTCAAGAGCAAGTTGTTCAATTTCCATGAAGCTGTGCGGTTCTCGGTTAGTTTTTGAATTCTGAGTTCTAACTTGATTGCACTGTGGTCTGAGAGACTGTTTGTTATGATTTCCGTTCTTTTGCATTTGCTGAGGAGTGATTTACTCCCAATTATGTGGTCAATTTTAGAGTAGGTGTGATGTGGTGCTGAGAAGAATGTATATTCTGTGGATCCGGGATGGATAGTTCTGCAAATGTCTACCAGGTCCGCTTTGTCCAGGTCTGAGTTCAAGTCCTGGATATCCTTGCTAATTTTCTGTCTCATTGATGTGTCCAGTATTGACAATGGGGTGTTAAAGTCTCCCACTATAATTGCATGGGAGTCCAAGTCTCTCTGTAAGTCATTAAGAACTTGCCTTATGTATCTGTGTGCTCCTGTATTGTGTGCCTATATATCTAGGATCGTTAGCTCTTCCCGTTGCATTGATCCTCCTACCATCATGCAATGTCCCTCTCTGTCTCTTCTGATCCCTCCTGCTTTAAAGTCTAATTTATCAGAGATGAGAATTGCAACTCCTGCTTTTTTTTGCTCTCCACTTGCTCAGCAAATCTTCCTCCATCCCTTCATTTCGAGCCCCCATGCATTCTTGCATGCGAGATGGGTTTCCTGGATAGAGCACACCAATGGGTCTTGGCCTTTTATCCAATTTGCCAGTCTGTGTCTTCTGATTGGGGCATTCAGTCCATTTATATTCAAGGTTAATATTGTTATGTGTGAATTTGATACTGCCTTTTTGGTGCCAGCTGGCTGCTTTGCCCATCAGTTGATGCAGATTCTTCATCGTGTTCACTCTCTCTACCATTTGGTATGTTTTTGGAGTGGCTGGTACTGGTTGTTCCCCTATATGTGCAGAGCCTCTCCCAGGAGCTCCTGCAAAGCTGGTCTGGTGGCGACGAAATCTCCGAGTACTTGCATGCTCACAAAGGACTCTACTTTTCCTTCACTTATGAAGCCTAGTTTGGCTTGATAAGAGATTCTGGGTTAAAAGCTCTCTTCCCTAAGGACGTTGAACATGGGCCCCTACTCTCCTCTGGCCTGTAGAGCTTCCGCTGAGAGATCTGCTGTGAGTCTGATGGGCTTCCCTTTGTGCTCAACCCTACTTTTCTCTCTGGCTGCCCTTAGTATTTTATCCTTCATTTCAACTCTGGTGAATCTGACGATTATGTGCCTTGGGGTTGCTCTTCTTGACGAATATCTTTGTGGTGTTCTCTGTATTTCCTGGACTTGAATGTTTGCCTGCCTTGCTAGGTTGGGGAAGTTTTCCTGGATAATATCCTGAAGAGTATTTTCCAGCTTGGATTCATTCTCTTCGTCGCATTCAGGTACACCTGTCAAACGTAGATTAGGTATTTTCACATAGTCCCACATTTCTTGGAGACTTTGTTCATTCCTTTCTACCCTTTTTTCTCTATTCTTGCCTTCCCATTTTATTTCATTGAGTTGATCTTCGACCTCTGATATCCTTTCTTCTGCTTGGTCAATTCGGCTGTTGATAATTGTGCATGTTTCACGAAGTTCTCGTGTTGTGTTTTTCATCTCCATCAATTCACTTATATT
>NW_022447723.1:0-2017 GCF_009761245.1 Sapajus apella | reverse complement strand
TTTTTTTGTTCACAATAGGATTGAGAAACCAAATCAGAGTCAGAAAGCCTTTGGGGCCCAGAGAGATAACGTGGGGTGACAGATCTACCCTGACATGGGTCTAGTTACTGTAGTTACCCAGTGAACGCGTGTGTGTGTGTGAGTGTGTGTGTGTGTGTGTCTGGGTGTGAGCATGTAATACACTATTTCACTTAGGTATCTCAAATCTCAGAACAAAAAGTTGCAAGCTTGTGATGCTTTTCTGTAACATTCGCTAAAAAACAAAGGATTGATTTGTGTTGGAAATAGATGTCCGTGCTGCAAAGAAAAATTAGCACTGAGACAAAGGATCTTTCAGCAATGCAATTTCTACTTCCTGGACTGCAGGAAGGGTACCCTTGCTAAACATCTTGTCACAAGAGTGCAATGAACAAAGGAAAACACACAAATTTATTCCTTACGCATTTGGGGCTGTCCTTACTGCTCTGTCTCATCGCTGTCGGCTGGAGCCAGACCTCACAGTTTAAACTAAAACCCAATTGGCTAATAACTTAAAATTTTTCTAAACAGGTGAAAGCAATGGAGAGCTGGGACACGCCTGTGAGCACATCCAGCACAGATATTTTGGTTAAAGTACAAGGACATAGAATGTACTATGTGCCTGTGAGCATGGCATGTTTAATAGTTACATAGGATAGGGCTTAACAAAGTTATTAGCACACTTATTCTTTAACAAGAAAGGAAACTTTAAAAAAGAACTTTTCTACTTCCCACAATTTGTTAGTTATGCAACTTTTTGCTAACTATATTTTTCATGTAAAACATGTAGATGTATTTTGCTATGTTTCTTTAAAATTTTCTAATTGTCATCTCAGAGAGAGTTACTTATCAAAAAAAAAAGTATTGGTTTTTACTTTTTCTTTAAAAAGCTGTATTTTATATATATTCAAGGAAAATTAACAGCATTTTTCTTATCAAAAAGTTGGTATCTTCATATTTTAAATGTCAATAAACAGATACAGAGAGTTAAAGATCTGTCTTCAAACTTAAAAGCTAGAGCCAGGCACAGTGGCTCACGCCTGTAATTCCAGCACTTTGGGAGGCTGAAGTGGGTGGATTGCCTGAGGTCAGGAGTTCAAGACCAGCCTGGTCAACATAGTGAAAGCTCATCTCTACTAAAAATACAAAAAATTAGCTGGGTGTGGTGGTGGGTGCCTGTAATTCCAGCTACGAGGGAGGCTGAGGCAGGAGAATTGCTTGAACCTGGGAGGTGAAAGTTGCTGTGAGCCAATATCTCGCCATTGCACTCTAGCCTGGGAAACAAGAGCAAAACTTCGTCTAAAAAAATGCAAAATTAAAAGCTAGAATGGTCAAGTTAAAATAACCCAACATACCTTCATCCACTGTGGGATAAAACGACATTTCATGGGTTCTAAGCATCCTCTCCTCATTGTTAATATCTCTGAGGTCAGGGTGCATCTTACGTTGCCATGACAGGTGGCAACAGCAATCAAGTTGTCACTGCATGCCGCCTTCTGGTGGGATCAAGAAAGCACCAGCATCAAAACTAGCAGAAAATACACTAGAGCTGGACTCTTGATGGAAGGACATGTTTAGGAATACCTTCACCAGCTCACAGGTAGACCTCATGTTATTGAACTTGCACATATTGTTCTTTACAAATTGAAGGGTTGTGACAACCCCGCATCACGCAAGCCTCTTGGTGCCATTTCCCCAACAACATGTGCTCCCTTCGTGCCTCTGCCACGTTTTGATAACTCTTGCAATATTTCCAACTTTTCCTTGTTATTATATCTGTCAGGATCATCTGATCAGTGATCTTTGATGCTACTGTTGCAACTGTTTCCGGGCGCCACAAACCACACCTATGGAAGACAAACAGACTTCTTCCACACATGTTGTGTGTCTGGCTGCACCACAGTTGGGCCGTTTCCCTATGTCTCCCCCTCTCCCTATTCCCTGAGACACAGCAATATTGAAATTAGGCTAACTGGTAACTCTACAGTGGCCTGTAAGT
>NW_022447722.1:0-2017 GCF_009761245.1 Sapajus apella | reverse complement strand
CAGAGAAGTTTGAAATAGGCGTTTCTCCTGTGTTTTAAACACAGTCTTACTTCTAGTTCTTATATGCCTCTATATGGCTGGAAATATCTGTTTCCTGAATCTCCAAAGAAAGCATTTCAGAACTGTGACACACACACATCAATTTAACTCTGTAAGTTGATTGCACAGCTTGAAAACCATTCTGCTATATAGCTGCTTTTTT
This sequence comes from Sapajus apella, assembly GCF_009761245.1. Lineage (NCBI taxonomy): Eukaryota > Metazoa > Chordata > Mammalia > Primates > Cebidae > Sapajus > Sapajus apella. The sequence goes on along the minus strand of NW_022447722.1, from coordinate 1,815 downwards.
GTTTTAGAACATGATATTTCTCTTTACAGCCTATACTCCCATTCACTCTGGAATATGCAAACACAGCTTTTAGAAGAAACGTGTTTCTAACTCGCTGAATGTAAACATAGATGCAACTTCCTAAGGTGAACGAACACAAAGCAGAGTAGTTTCAAATAGATGTTTTTTCTGTGTTTTAATCTCAGTCTTACTGCTAGTCCTTATATGCTGTATGTGGCTGGACATATCTCTATCCAGATTCTCCAAGGAAAGGATTTCTGAACTGCTGCACCATCACATCAGTTTAACTCTGTAAGTTGATTGAACAGCTTGGCAAACATTCTGTTAAATAGCTGCGTTTTTGTTTTAGAGCAAGATATTTCTCATTACAGCCTATACTCCCATTCACTCTGGAATATCAAAATGCAGCTTTTAGGAGAAACGTGTTTCTAACTCGCTGTATCTAAACACAGATCCAACTTCCTAAGGTGAACGATCACAGTGTAGAGCAGTTACAAATAGACGTTTCCCCTGTGTTTTAAACGCAGTCTTAGTGCTAGTTCTTATATGCTTGTATTTGGCTGGAAATATCTGTTTCCAGATCCTCCAAAGAAAGGATTTCTGAACCGATACACCCACACATCAGTTTAACTCTGTACAGTGACTGTACAGCTTGACAACAATGCTGCTAGATAGATGCGTTTTTGTTTTAGAGCAAGATATTTCTCATTACAGCCTATACTCCCATTCCCTGTGGAATATGCAAACCCAGTTTTTAGAAGAAACGTGCTGGCCGGGCGCGGTGGCTCACGCCTGTAATCCCAGCACTTTGGGAGGCCAAGGCAGGTGGATCACGAGGTCAAGAGATCGAGACAAACCTGGTCAACATGGTGTAACCCCTTCTCTATTAAAAATACAAAAAATTAGCTGGGCATGGTGGCGCATGCCTGTAATCCCAGCTATTTAGGAGGCTGAGGCAGCAGAATTGCCTGAACCCAGGGGGCGGAGCTTGGGGGAGCCGAGATGGCACCATTGCACTCCAGCCTGGGTAACAAGAGCGAAACTACGTCTCAAAAAAAAAAAAAAAAAAAAATAGAAGAAACGTGTTTCTAACTCGCTGAATCTAAACATAGATGCAACTTCCTAAGGTGAACGAACACAAAGCAGAGCAGTTTCAAATAGACGTTTTTTCTGTGTTTTAACGTCAGTCTTAGTGCTAGTCCTTATATGCTATATGTGGCTGGACATATCTCTATACAGATTCTCCAAAGAAAGGATTTCTGAACTGCTGCACCATCACATCAATTTAACTCTGTAAGGTGATTGTACAGCTTGACAACCATTGTGCTAGATAGCTGCGTTTTTGTTTTAGAGCAAGATATTTCTCATTACAGCCTATGCTCCCATTCACTATGGAATATGCAATCGCACCTTTTTGAAGCAACGTGTTTCTAACTCGCTGAATCTAAACATAGATGCAGCTTCCTAAGTGAACGAACAAAAAGCAGAGCAGTTTCGAATAGACATTTTTACTGTGGTTTAAACGGAGTCTTACTGCCAGTTCTTATATCGTGTATATGGCTGGAATTATCTGTTTATGTATTCTATAAAGAAACGATTTCAGAACTGCTGTACCAACACATCAGTTTAAATCTGTAAGATGATTGTACAGCTCGACAACCATTGTGCTAGACAGCTGCGTTTTTGTTTTAGAGCAAGATATTTTTCATTACAGCCTATACTCCCTTTCATTCTGGAATATCCAAATGCAGCTTTTAGAAGAAACGTGTTTCTAACTCACTGAATCTAAACATAGATGCAACTTCCTAAGGTGAA
>NW_022447721.1:0-2017 GCF_009761245.1 Sapajus apella | reverse complement strand
GGCGCGGTGGCTCAAGCCTGTAATCGCAGCACTTTGGGAGGCCGAGGTGGGTGGATCACGAGGTCAAGAGATCGAGGCCATCCTGGTCAACATGGTGAAACCCCGTCTCTACTAAAAATACAAAACATTAGCTGGGCATGGTGGCACGTGCCTGTAATGTAATCCCAGCTACTCAGGAGGCTGAGGCAGGAGAATTGCCTGAACCCAGGAGGCGGAGGTTGCGGTGAGCCGAGATCGCGCCATTGCACTCCAGCCTGGGTAACAAGAGTGAAACTCTGTCTCGGAAAAAAAAAAAAAAAAAAAAGAAAAGAAGTATTTTTCTTTTTCTTTCTTTTTTTTTTTTTAAAGATGGGGTTTCACCATGATGGCCAGGCTGGTCTTGAACCCCAGACCTCAGGTGATCCACCCACCTCGGCCTCCCAAAGTGCTAGGATTACAGGCCACTGCGCCCGGCCTAACAAGGATTTTTAAAAAACATTTTTGGTACATATAGTTACAAACTCCTGCTATTATTTTTTAAAGCTGACTTCTCAGAACAGTTGATTATATTTTAAATTTATGTAGATACTCTAAATAGTGCTGTTTAAACTTAATGTGCATATAAGTCACCTGGAGATTTTGTTAAAATGTAAACCCTGATTCATTAACCTGGAATGGAATCTGAGATTCTGCATTTCTAACAAGCTCCAAAGTGATGCTGATGCTTTTGGTTCATGGACCACACTCAAGTAATGAGTTTCTAAACCATAATAACATTTATTACCAAGTCAAATGTCTGTCTTTATCAGTGACCTGAGTGTTCATTTAAGGAAGATCTTGGGAATTTTGCACTGTCAAAAGTAACTCAGTGTATGTTTGTCAAAAAAGTAGACAGGTGATTTATTTACCTTATCAATGTGCTATATAAAAGAAACAGAAAATAGATAATCTAATGTCCAATATTCTACAACATAACTTTTACCTTTTACCTTGTTTGCCAGGAATACCTTTACTAAGATCAACCGACAGGTACATTTTAATTACATTTTCTCTTGCTGCTTCTTATTATTTACATAAGTGATTTTAAATCACTTCAATAGATAATTGCCTTGTGAACAATTAAAAAAGGATTAACAACATTGCTTTAACTTCAGATAGTTTATCTTATTTGCCAGTGAATCATGAAGGAGAGAGATAAACAGAGAATGAGAGAGAGAAACTGATATAATCTTTTTTTTTTTTTTGAGACGGAGTTTCGCTCTTGTTACCCAGGCTGGAGTGCAATGGCGCGATCTCGGCTCACCGCAACCTCCGCCTCCTGGGTTCAGGCAATTCTCCTGCCTCAGCCTCCTCAGTAGCTGGGATTACAGGCACGCGCCACCATGCCCAGCTAATTTTTGTATTTTTAGTAGAGACCGGGTTTCACCATGTTGACCAGGATGGTCTCGATCTCTTGACCTCGTGATCCACCCGCCTCAGCCTCCCAAAGTGCTAGGATTACAAGCGTGAGCCACCACGCCTGGCTGAGAAACTGACATAATCTTAAGAAATATCAGTAATCTTAAGATTTATTTTAATAAATATCAGTATAGCAGTCCTTTTTCCCCTTCAATCACATTTATTTTGATTATTTCCTGGGATAGGAATCTTCAAAAATATTTATTTTTCTTTCCTTTAAAACAGAATACATATTCTAAGGGGGAAAGTAATCCCATGCATTTTAAGTGATGGTTTGTATCTCTTTAAGAAATAAGTTATTTATGTGTGTGTGTATTTGGTGGATTCACTTTATTATGTTATAAACTGAAGCGAAAGAAATTTGTACAACCTAAGAGACAAAGTGAAAGTGAGAACAACAGCAGTTAATCAATTTTGAAGGGTGTCATATCACAAAAAATTAAAAATTGTCTGTGAATACTTTATACAGAACATAATTCACATACTGAAAAGTAAGAATTGACTATTTCTGAAATTAAATGAGCATATTCAGAGTTCTTATGCAAGTAACCAGAAAAAAATCTAATTGATATTTTATCCA
>NW_022447720.1:923-2017 GCF_009761245.1 Sapajus apella | reverse complement strand
TACAGAGTTAAACTGATGTGTGTGTGCAGCAGTTCAGAAATGCTTTCTTTTTAGAATCTGGAAACAGATATTTCCATCCATATTCAGGCATATGAGAACTAGCAGTAAGACTGCGTTTAAAACACAAGAGAAACGTCTAGTTCAAAGTGCTCTGCTTTGTGTTCCTTCAACTTAGGAAATTGCATCTATGTGTAGATTCCGCGAGTTAGAAACACGTTTCTGCTAAAAGGTGCTTTTGGATATTTCAGAGTGAATGAGACTGTAGGCTGTAATGAGAAATATCTTGCTCTAAAAGAAAAAACACAGCTATCTAGCAGAATGGTTGTCAAGCTGTATAAATAATTTACAGAGTTAAGCTGATGTGTGTGTGCAGCAGTTCAGAAATCTTTTCTTTGGAATATCTTGAAACAGATATTTCTAGGAATATACAGGAATATAAGAACTAGCAATATTACTGCGTTTAAAACACAGGAGAAACGACTTGTTCAAACTGCTCTGCTTGGTGTTCGTTCGCCTTAGGAAGTTGCATCTATGTTTAGATTCAGTGAGTTACAAACACGTTTCTTCTAAAAGCTGCGTTTGGATATTCCAGAGTGAATGAGGCTATAGGCTGTAATGAGAAATATCTTGTTCTAAAACAAAAACGCAGCTGTCTAGCAGAATGGTTGTTAAGTTGAAGAATCAACTTACAGAGTTAAAGTGATGTCTGTGTGCAGGAGTTCAGAAATCCTTTCTTTGGAGAATCTGGAAACAGATATCTCCAGCCATATACAGGCATATAAGAGCTTGCAGTAAGACTGCATTCAAAACACAGGAGAAACGTCCATTTCAAACTGTTCTGCTTTGTGTTCGTTCACCTTAGGAAGTTGCCTCTATGTTTATATTCAACGACTTAGAAACACCTTTCTTTTATAATCAGCGTTTGGATACTCCAGAGTGAATTAGACTATAGAATGTAATGAGAATTAACTTGCTCTAAAAGAAAAACGCTGCTATCTAGCAGAATGGTTGTCAATCTGTACAATCAACTTACAAAGTTAAACTGATGTGCTTGTGCAGCAGTTCAGAAATCGTTTCTTTGGAGAATCTGGAAA
>NW_022447720.1:0-823 GCF_009761245.1 Sapajus apella | reverse complement strand
GTTCGCTCACCTAAGGAAGTTGCATCTGTGTTTCGATTCAGCGAGTTGCAAACACGTTTCTTCTAAAATCTGCGTTTGGATATTCCAGAGTGACTGAGACTATAGGCTGTAATGAGAAATCTATTGATCTAAACCAAAAAGGCAGCTATATAGCAGAATGGTTGTTAAGCAGTAGATTCAACTCAAAGAGTTAAACTGATGTGTGTGTGCAGCAGTTGAGAAATCCTTTCTTTGGAGAATCTGGAAACAGATATTTCCAGCCATATACAGGCACATAAGAACTAGCAGTAAGACTGCGTTTGAAACACAGCAGAAACGTCCAGTTCAAACTGCTCTGCTTTGTGTTCGTTCACCTTAGGACGTTGCCTCTATGTTTAGATTCAGCGAGTTAAAAACACGTTTCTTTTATAATCTGCGTTTGGATATTCCAGAGTGAATTAGACAATAGGATGTAATGAGAAATATCTTGTTATTAAACAAAAACGCAGCTATCTAGCAGAATGGTTGTCAATCTGTACAATCAACTCACAGAGTTAAACTGATTTTTTTGTGCAGCAGTACAGAAATCGTTTCTTTGTAGAATCTGGAAACAGATATTTCCAGCCATATGCAGGCATATGGGAACTGGCAGTAAGCCTGCGTTTAAAACATAGGAGAAACATCTCTTTCAAACTGCTCTGTTTTGTGTTCACTCATCTTAGGAAGTTGCATCTATGTTTAGATTCAGAGAGGTAGAAAACCGTTTCTTTAAAAGCTGAGTTTGGATATTCCAGAGGGAGTGAGACTGTAGGCTGCAATGAAAAATATCTTGCTGTAAAAGAAA
>NW_022447719.1:0-2018 GCF_009761245.1 Sapajus apella | reverse complement strand
TAGTCCATCACCTATGAGTTTTTCCCCCTGTATTTTGTATTTTGTTTTGACATACTGTGAGCACAGATCCACAGTGACCTAAATATACCCACACCGTATGTCTTCTCATTGGAAGAGTCTGATGCATTCAGCTTTTGTTTATGAGTCTCTAATTCATTTTGAGTTAAACCTTGGCCTTCTTACACAATAGGGATCCTGTTTTACTTACGTAGGGATATCCAGTTTTCAAATCCATTTACTAAACAGATTTCCCCTTCTTCGTTGTGTCTTTCGGTGTTCTTTTACAGAACGTGTACGCTCCCTAGGAATTTGGGTTTGTGATTGAGCTCCCTCATTCTGTCTGTTGGTCTGGATTTCTTGGTTAGTGCCAGTCATCTATTGTTTAGATAACTGGCTTTTCAGTATAATTTCAAATGGAAGACAGTGATGCATTCCATGAACTTTGTATTTTCAGGGTTGCTTTGAAATTCAAGGTGTTTCATGGTTCCATGTAAATTTTAGTGTCATTGGTATCCTTTTTAAAAAAAAAAAATTACCCTAGAGTATATGTATATAACTAGAAGATACAGGGGCCATTTTGATATGGGTACACCTAGCATATTGATCAAATCACAATATTTAGCATCTGTGAAGTCCTCTGGGTATTATTTGTCTGTGGAGTTGATACTCAGAATCCTTTCCAGCTATTTGGAAAATTCAGTGCAATATTAACCCTGGTCACCCTGCTATAGAAGAGAAGGGCAAGACTGATCTGTTTTCTAAGTGTAACTTTGTACCCATTACCAATCCCTGCCTAGGCCCCCCCTCCCCACAGCCTCTGGTAACCACTGTTGAACTTTCTACCTCTGTGAGGTCAAGTGGTTTAGATTCCACGTGCATGAGATCATGCAGTATATGCCTTTCTCTGCCTGGTGTATTTCATTTGACATAATGTTCCTCAGGTTTTTCCACGTGGCTGCAAGTGATGAGATTTCACCCGTTTCTATGATTGAAGAATATTCTACTCTGGATGTATATTGCAGTTTCCTCGTCCCTTCATCAATGGATGAACAGGTAGGTGCATTTCCTATCTTGGCTGTCGTGAGTACTGCAGTACAGAGGGCAAGGCAGGTATCTCTTCCACATAGGAATGGAATGATGGCTAGATGAAATGGCATTTTTACTTTAAGACACTTCCAGCTGTTTTTCCTAGTGTGTGTAGACATTGATATTCCCACCAATAGTGTATGAGAAGAGTTTCCCTTTCTGAAAGTCTATACTAGTTGTTTCCATTGAACACTTTTATTTCTGTTTTAGGGAACATTCAATCTATGTGGATGGAAGCTGTATCTCAGTGCGGTTTTCCTTGACGTTCTTGTGAGGATTAGCGCTTTTGAGAGACTTTTCTTTTCCCTGTGAGTCAGTTTGACATCTGCTTTGCAGACACGTCTATTCAGGTCCTTTGCCCAGACTTAGCTTGGGTGTTTGTTTCTTTTTCTGTTTTTGTTTCCCTTCACATGGTAGTGTTAGTTTCTTGCACATATTTTATAACGACCCCTTTCAAAGACATTTCAAAGGATTTTCCATAGTTTTCTTTCAGTCTGTGAGGCACCATCTCTTCTATTCATTGTTTCCTCTTCACAGCATAAGATCCGATGTTTTCCGTAGTTTCACGTGTTTCCATATTAGTGGTGACTTCACTATGCAGTTAAAGACAGTGAAAGAGATTGCCAATCCATGGGATCATCTATGGGTTTTTTCCTTCTAACTTTTCTTTATATATTTCACATTTTGCAACTTGTGTGCATAGATTAGTCTTCTAAACTATGTGCTTACCATTTGTTTCCTGAGGGAAGTAAACGGTTTCAAGATTGAGATTAGGTCTTCAGTGTCATTTACATTGATTTTTGTCCTATTTCACTGTTTTTCATGTGGTTATCCAGTTTGCTCAAAATCATTTATTATTTTCCCATTGTGTCTTTTTGTGTCGTGTTGAAAAATGTGTTCAGTGTACATTCATTTGGGTGGCATGTGGGACC
>NW_022447718.1:0-2018 GCF_009761245.1 Sapajus apella | reverse complement strand
CTGCCTGTGTGCCCATGGGCTGCTCGCTCACCCGAGGGTTGTTGTCGAGGAGAGCAGAACCTGCTGCAGCTTCAGGGGCTGCCTGGGGTGGCGGGGGTGGGTTTGAGAGAGAGAGAGAGAGAGAGAGAAAGAGTGTGTGTGTGTGTGTGTGTGTGTGTGTGTGTGTGTGTGTGTGTGTGTGTCCCTTTCTCTGATTTCTCTTCTTTCCCGCATGCGTGTGCTCGCTCGCCCGCTCTCTCATGCGCTCTGTATCTGTAACTGTACCTCTGTGGGCGTCTGTGTCTTGGGACGCGCGTGCCCCACGTGCCAGAGGGCGGTTTGGCGTGCCGGCCTTTCTTCTGGTGAGACTCTCCATGTCTCTGCCTGAGCCTGGGTCCTGTGGCCACTTGTCAGGCTTGTGAGTTGCTTTCTCGCGGGTTCCAGTTGGGGTTGGTGGAGGCCTGGGCAACGTGGGGCGGGGGTGGGGGAGCTGCGTGGGATCCGTAGGGGTTTCAATCACCTCCCCATCCTGAGCGGCCTCTGTGTCAGGACCAAGGGGATCACACCCCAGTGAAGGACAAAAGCCTCACCACAGCTCATCGACCACCTGCAGCAGGGGTGCCCATCACCCTCAGAGGGATGGTTCTCACTTCTCTGGCCTTGGCCCTCGGGGAGAAATCTAGCCACAGCTCGACACAGGGATGGACAAGGACGCCGGGAACGGGATGTGGCAAGCATCTCTGTGACTCCAACGCTGGCCTTTCTGGCCAAGTGAAGCGTTTGGCACTCCTCCCGGGATGCCCGTGGCGGTGGCATGCTGCTGTATTTGGCCTGGACTCTGGCCTGCGCTCTGTCCTCCCTGTTTCTCTGCGTGTCCTGTTTCTGAGAAGTCTAGAGGCTTCTTGATCTGTCTCAGTGTCTTCCACAAAGAACACTTTCCCGTCCAGCAGGGGGAGACTCTGTGGGGATCCGTTTCCTGTCTGTTTCGCCCTCCAAAGCTGTTTCTGGACGATTCGGTGGGTGCCATGATCGTGGAGCTGTGGGCTTCCACACCTGTCTGGGACAGGGAAGCTTTCTTGGTCTCCGTGTTCCTCCGGATGGCCGCGTGGCTGGCCTTGGCCTTGTCAAAAAGGCGGTGTTGCATGCCACCTGCACTTTCTCTCTGATTCTTGAGGGCCATGCGGTTCCTCTGCTCCTAGGGAATGTGCCTTCAAGCACTGAATCTTCTGGCTGCCACAGATTCCGGGAGTCAGCCAAAGGGACTGGGTTTCGCTGGGTGCAAGGGAGTTTGCGTCAGGGGTACCTGCCGGGTGGCGGGGTGGGGGACACCACGCCTTGAGGCCCATGGGATCTTTCTGTGTCCCAGGGAGGCCCTTCCCGCCTCTCTCCATTGTAATCCCATTCCTGCTTACCCGGCGGGATCCCACACCGGATCCCCGAAGAGGACCCCGAATAGCCCATCGGGCGCCCTGAAGCTCCTCCTGTACCTGGAGCTGAAGCAGAAGCCCCCTGGAGGAGGTCCTGTGGACAAAAGTCCCTTGGTTTGGACCCTAGCTTCATCTCTCACACACCCCTTTCCCACACCTCTGCAAACGTGGCACTTGCCGCTCTCCTGGCCGCCGCCGCTATTTCTACAAGGGGTCACAGCCTGACTTCCTGCAGCCAGGTGCGGTCCTCGTTGGCAGTGCACCTGCCCGAGGCACCAGTGCCACCTCGGGTTTCAGTGACCTTCCACCGTTGCCCGGTGATGGGTTCCTGAGACTTGGCAAAGGAGGAGCCCCCTGTGGCGGCGGGTCTCCGACGGGGCTCAGGCTACACCTCGCCGGGACGTCCACATCATAGTCTGCGGAGGCCAGGATTTGCGGAGGCTCAACCAGGAGGAAGAAACCTCAGGCACAGAAAGCACCGGGGAGGCAGCGAGGAATCCCGGCCTCAGGCCTGCGTCAACGGGGTACGGGTTATTCTCCTCAGATGCTGTCCCCTTGTCATCTCCAGGACGCATCTGCCTGTGTGTCCGTGGGCTGCTCTCTCACCCGAAG
>NW_022447717.1:0-2018 GCF_009761245.1 Sapajus apella | reverse complement strand
CTCGGGAGGCTGAGGTGGGAGGATCACAGGAGTCTATGAGGTCAAGGCCGCAGTGAGCAGTGATCACACCACTGCACTCCAACCATGGTGACAGAGTGAGAACCTGTCTCAAAACAAAAACAAAACCCTCCACGCGAGAAAGTCTTGTGCAGGGCTCTGAGGTGGATAAACCCAGAGGGAGCTGGTGGATCCCCTGCTGAACAATGAGGCTTGTGTTTATGAACCTGGAGGAACTGCCCTTTCTTTTAACCCAGTGACAAAGGATTTTTTTTTTTTTTTTGAGACAGAACAGCCTTGCTTTGTCACCCAGGATGGAGTGCAGTGGCACAAACTCAACTCACTGTAACCTCTGCCTGCTGGGTTCAAGCAATTCTTCTGCCTCAGCCTCCTGAGTAGCTGGGATTACAGCCACTGGCCACCATGCCTGGCTAATTTTTGTATTTTTAGAAGACATGGTGATTCTCCATGTTGGTCAGGCTGGTCTCGAATTCCTAACCTCAGGTGATCCACTCCGCTCAGCCTCCCAAAGTGCTGGGATGACAGGTGTGAGCCACTGCATGATTATTTTAGTAAATTGCTGTGACCTCTCAAAGCCCACTGTTCTCGTGTGTGTGTGTGTGTGTGTGTGTGTGTGTGTGTGTGTGTGTGTGAGATGACCTTTCCTATGACATCAAGTGAGTAAACCCACATGTACATTTACCTTTATTTGCATCACATTTGACTGTTTGCAAAGCATTTTCACCACCATTATCTCACAATTTAATGAACTAAGCCAAATTCTAGCAATTTCATAGGATCCACTTCCTCCTGAGTAAAGCCTTTTCTGGAAATGTCAGCAGTTCTGGAGAATTTGAGGACCTCTGATCCATCAAAGTTGAAGCAACTCAATTAGGTATCCCACTGAAAGGCTATTGTAGCCACTTTTGAGAACACATTTTTTCACTTACATTGTTGAATCATACGTGTGCATGTGTTTGTGTAAGAAGCATATGTCATGGAGTTTAAGATGTCCATTTTTTCACGTTTCATGTATTTGAATTTGAGATGCATCTCACAATAGTCTTTGCTTTCTGTCTTAACCCTGTACACTGGGTTGATAGTGTCACCTGGAACTTCAGAATGTGACCTTATTTAGAGACAGAGTCTTTATAGATGTGATCATAAGATGAGGTCATACTGTTTTAGGGTGAGTCCTAAATGCAACATGACGAGATTCCTTAGATGGAGAGGAAAGGACACACAAGGACACAAAGAAGACACAGGGAAGAAGGTCAGGTGACAATGGAGGCAGTTTGAAGTAATGTGTCTACAAGCCAAAGAACACCAAGGATTACTGGCAAACACCAAAAGCTGGGAAGAGGCAAAAAAGGATCCCTTCCTAGAGCCTTTGGGGGCAGCACGGCCCTGCTGACACCATGCTTTCTGATTTTTAGCCACCAGAAAAGTGAGAGTGGCCGGGTATGGTGATTCATGCCTGTAATCCCAGCAGTTTGGGAGGCCAAGGCGGGAGGATGGATTGAATTCAGGAGTTCAAGACCAGCCTAGGCAACATAGTGAGGCCTCATCTGTACTAAGAAAAAAAAAAAAATTACTTGGGCATAATGGCACGCACCTATAGACCGAGCTATTCAGGAGGCTGAGGTGGGATCATTGGAGCCTGGGAGGTCAAGGCTGCAGGGGGCTCTGATTGCAGCACTGCACTCCAGCCTGGGTGGCAGAGCGAGAGAGCTTGTCTCAAACAAACAAACAAAAAACCCAGAAATGTGAGTTAAGTTTCTTTCTATTGATTTAAGCCCTCTGTGTATGGGAGTTTGTTCCAGCAGCCCTGGAGAATGAATACACTCGCAAAGTGTGTGCGTGTACACGTGTACACGCACACACAGACACAGATAGATTTGCTTCTTTTTCCTTTTCACAAAAGAAGGAGGAAGGGAGCTGACATCCCCTGAGCTGTCAGTGCACGCCGAGCTGGCTGCCCTCACAGAGGCCAGCTCACAGAATTCCTGCCGCTCCCCACC
>NW_022447716.1:0-2018 GCF_009761245.1 Sapajus apella | reverse complement strand
CTGCCTGTGTGCCCATGGGCTGCTCGCTCACCCGAGGGTTGTTGTCGAGGAGAGCAGAACCTGCTGCAGCTTCAGGGGCTGCCTGGGGTGGCGGGGGTGGGTTTGAGAGAGAGAGAGAGAGAGAGAGAAAGAGTGTGTGTGTGTGTGTGTGTGTGTGTGTGTGTGTGTGTGTGTGTGTGTGTCCCTTTCTCTGATTTCTCTTCTTTCCCGCATGCGTGTGCTCGCTCGCCCGCTCTCTCATGCGCTCTGTATCTGTAACTGTACCTCTGTGGGCGTCTGTGTCTTGGGACGCGCGTGCCCCACGTGCCAGAGGGCGGTTTGGCGTGCCGGCCTTTCTTCTGGTGAGACTCTCCATGTCTCTGCCTGAGCCTGGGTCCTGTGGCCACTTGTCAGGCTTGTGAGTTGCTTTCTCGCGGGTTCCAGTTGGGGTTGGTGGAGGCCTGGGCAACGTGGGGCGGGGGTGGGGGAGCTGCGTGGGATCCGTAGGGGTTTCAATCACCTCCCCATCCTGAGCGGCCTCTGTGTCAGGACCAAGGGGATCACACCCCAGTGAAGGACAAAAGCCTCACCACAGCTCATCGACCACCTGCAGCAGGGGTGCCCATCACCCTCAGAGGGATGGTTCTCACTTCTCTGGCCTTGGCCCTCGGGGAGAAATCTAGCCACAGCTCGACACAGGGATGGACAAGGACGCCGGGAACGGGATGTGGCAAGCACCTCTGTGACTCCAACGCTGGCCTTTCTGGCCAAGTGAAGCGTTTGGCACTCCTCCCGGGATGCCCGTGGCGGTGGCATGCTGCTGTATTTGGCCTGGACTCTGGCCTGCGCTCTGTCCTCCCTGTTTCTCTGCGTGTCCTGTTTCTGAGAAGTCTAGAGGCTTCTTGATCTGTCTCAGTGTCTTCCACAAAGAACACTTTCCCGTCCAGCAGGGGGAGACTCTGTGGGGATCCGTTTCCTGTCTGTTTCGCCCTCCAAAGCTGTTTCTGGACGATTCGGTGGGTGCCATGATCGTGGAGCTGTGGGCTTCCACACCTGTCTGGGACAGGGAAGCTTTCTTGGTCTCCGTGTTCCTCCGGATGGCCGCGTGGCTGGCCTTAGCCCTGTCAAAAAGGCGGTGTTGCATGCCACCTGCACTTTCTCTCTGATTCTTGAGGGCCATGCGGTTCCTCTGCTCCTAGGGAATGTGCCTTCAAGCACTGAATCTTCTGGCTGCCACAGATTCCGGGAGTCAGCCAAAGGGACTGGGTTTCGCTGGGTGCAAGGGAGTTTGCGTCAGGGGTACCTGCCGGGTGGCGGGGTGGGGGACACCACGCCTTGAGGCCCATGGGATCTTTCTGTGTCCCAGGGAGGCCCTTCCCGCCTCTCTCCATTGTAATCCCATTCCTGCTTACCCGGTGGGATCCCACACCGGATCCCCGAAGAGGACCCCGAATAGCCCATCGGGCGCCCTGAAGCTCCTCCTGTACCTGGAGCTGAAGCAGAAGCGCCCTGGAGGAGGTCCTGTGGACAAAAGTCCCTTGGTTTGGACCCTAGCTTCATCTCTCACACACCCCTTTCCCACACCTCTGCAAACGTGGCACTTGCCGCTCTCCTGGCCGCCGCCGCTATTTCTACAAGGGGTCACAGCCTGACTTCCTGCAGCCAGGTGCGGTCCTCGTTGGCAGTGCACCTGCCCGAGGCACCAGTGCCACCTCGGGTTTCAGTGACCTTCCACCGTTGCCCGGTGATGGGTTCCTGAGACTTGGCAAAGGAGGAGCCCCCTGTGGCGGCGGGTCTCCGACGGGGCTCAGGCTACACCTCGCCGGGACGTCCACATCATAGTCTGCGGAGGCCAGGATTTGCGGAGGCTCAACCAGGAGGAAGAAACCTCAGGCACAGAAAGCACCGGGGAGGCAGCGAGGAATCCCGGCCTCAGGCCTGCGTCAACGGGGTACGGGTCATTCTCCTCAGATGCTGTCCCCTTGTCATCTCCAGGACGCATCTGCCTGTGTGTCCGTGGGCTGCTCTCTCACCCGAAG
>NW_022447715.1:0-2018 GCF_009761245.1 Sapajus apella | reverse complement strand
TATACAGGATCATAAGAATTATAGGCAAGATCGCGTCTAAACAACAGGAGAAACGTCGGTTTCAAACTTCTCTGCTGTTTGTAGGCTCACCTTAGAAAGATGCGTCTATGATTAGATTCAGCGAGTTAGAAAAACGTTTCTTCTACAAGCTGCGTTTGGATATTCCTGAGTGAATGTTAGTATAGGATGTAAAGAGAAATATCTGGCTCTAAAACAAAAATGGAGCTATGTATTAGAATGATTGTCAAGGCGTGCATTCAACTTACAGAGTTAAACCGATGTGTGAATGTAGCAGTTGAGAAACCCTTTCTTTGGAGAGTTTGGAAAGAGATATTTCCAGCGCTTTACAGACTCATGAGAATTAGCGGTAAGATGGCGTCTAAACCACACGAGAATCGTCTATTTCAAACTTCTCTGGTGTCTGTTCGTTCACCTTAGGACGTTGCATCTATGTTTAGATTCAGCGAGTTGGAAACACGCTTCTTCTAAAAGCTGCGTTTGGATATTCCTGAGTCCATTGGAGTATAGGATGTAATGAGAAATACCTGGCTCTAAAACAAAAACGGAGCTGTGTAGCAGATTGATTTTCAAGGTGTGTATTCAACTTACAGATATAAACAGATATGTGAAAGTAGAAGTTCAGAAACGCTTTCTTTGTAGAATCTGGAAAGAGACAATTCCGGTCATATGCAGGCTCATAAGAATTAGCGGTAAGATTGAATCTAAACCACAGGAGAAACATCTTTTTCAAACTTCTCTGCTGTGTTTTCCTTCACCTTAGGACGAATAGATTCAGCGAGTTAGAAACACGTTTCTTCTAAAAGCTGCGTTTGGATATTATTGAGTGAATGAGAGTGCAGGATATAATGAGAAATGTCTGGCTCTAAAAAAAAATGGAGCTATATAGCACAATGATTATCCAGGTGTATATTTAAGTTACAGAGTTAAAAAGATAAGTGCATATAGAAGTTCAGAAACCTTTTCTTTGGAGAATCTGGAAAGAGATATTTCCAGCCATATACAGGAACATAAGAATTATAGGATGTAATGAGGAATATCTGGCTCTAAAACAAAAACGGAGCTATGTAGCAGAATGATTGTCAAGGTGTATATTCAACATACAGAGTTAAACAGCTGTGTGAATGTAGCACTTCAGAAACCCTTTCTTGGAGAAATTGGAAAGAGATAATTCCACCCTTATAAAGGCTCGTAGGAATTAGCGGCCACATCACGTCTAAACCACAGGAGAAACGTCTGTTTCAAACTTCTCTGCTGTGTGTTCGTTCACCTTAGGACTTTGCATCTATGATTAGATTCAGCGAGTGAGAAACACGTTTCTTCTAAAAGCTGCGTTTGGATATTCCTGAGTGAATGAGAGTACAGGATATAATGAGAAATATCTAGCTCTAAAACAAAAATGGACCTATGTAGCACAATGATTATCCAGGTGTATATTCGAGTTACAGAGTAAAAAAGAAAAGTGAATGTAGAAGTTCAGAAACCCTTTCTTTGGAGAATTTGGAAAGAGATATTTCCAGCCATATATAGGATCATAAGAATTACAGGATGTAATGAGGAATATCTGGCTCTAAAACAAAAACGGAGCTAATTAGCAGAATGATTGTCACAGTGAATATTCACCTTAGAGAGATAAACAGATTTGTGAATGTACTAGTTGAGAAAACCTTTCTATGGAGAGTTTGGAAAGAGATATTTCCAGTCACATACAGACTCATAAGAATTAGCGGTAAGATCGAATCTAAACCACAGGAGAAACGTCTGTTGCAAACTTCTCTACTGTGTGTTCGTTCACCTTATTAAGTTGCATCTATGATTACATTCAGCGGGTAAGAAACATGTTTCTTCTTTTTTTTTCATTTTTATTTTTTCCCCATTTATTTATTTTATTGCATTTTAGGTTTTGGGGTACATGTGAAGAACATGCAAAATTGTTGCATAGGAACACACATGGCAGTGTGATTTGCTGCCTTCCTCCCCATCACCTACATCTGGCAAAT
>NW_022447714.1:0-2019 GCF_009761245.1 Sapajus apella | reverse complement strand
CTGTTTCTAACTCCCTGAATCTAAACATAGATGCAACTTCCTAAGGTGAACGAACACAAAGCGGAGCAGTTTGAAGTAGACGTTTCTCCAGTGTTTTAAACGCATTCTTACCGTCAGTTCTCATATGCCTGTATATGGCTTGAAATATCAGTTGCCAGATAACCCGAAGAAAAGATTTCAGAACCTCTGCACACACACATCAATTTAACTCCATAAGATGATTTTACAACTTGACAACCATTCTGTTAGATAGCTGCGTTTTGTTTTAGAGCAAGATATTTCTCATTAGGGCCTTTAGTCTCAGTCATTCTGGAATATCCAAAGGCTGCTTTTAGAAGAAACGTGTTTCTAACTCGCTGAATCGAAACATAGTTGCTTCTTCCTAAGGTGAACGAACAGAAAGCAGTACAGTTTGGCCTAGATGTTTGTCCTGTGTTTTAAACACAGTCTTATGGTTAGATCTCATATGCCTGTATATGGACGGAAATATCTGTCTCCAGATTCTCGAAGCAAAGGATTTCTGAACTGCTGCAAACACACATCAGTTTAACTCTGTATGTTGATTGCGCAGGTTGACAACCATTCTGCTAGATAGCTGCGTTGTTATTTTAGAGCAAGATGTTTCTGATTGCGGCCTGCAGGTCTTTCACACTGGAATATCCAAATGCTGCTTTTAGAAGAAACATGTTTCTAACTCGCTTAATCTAAACATAGATGCAACTTCCTAAGGTGAACGAACAGAAAGGAGTGCAGTTTGAAATACACGTTTCTCCTGTGTTTTAAATGCAGTCTTACCTCTAGGTCTTAAATGCCTGTAAATGGCAGGAAATATCAGTCTCCAGATTCTGGAAGCAAAAGATTTCTGAACTGCTGCAAACACACATCAGTTTAACTTTGTAAGAAGATTGTACAGCTTGACAACCATTCTGCTAGATAGCTGCGTTTTTGTTTTAGAGCAAGTTATTTCTCATTACCGCCTTTAGTCTCAGTCAATCTGGAACATCCAAATGCAGCTTTTAGAAGAAAAGTGTTTCTAACTCGCTGAATCTAAACATAGGTGCAACTTCCTAACGTGAACGAACACAAAGCAGAGCAGTTTGAACTTGACGTTTATCCTGTGTTTTAAACGCAGTCTTACTGCTAGTTCTTAAATGCCTCTATAAGGCTGGAAATATCTGTTTCTAGATTTCCGGAAGAAAAGGTTTCAGAACCTCTGCACACACACATCAATTTAACTCCATAAGATGATTTTACAACTTGACAAAAATTCTGCTAGATAGCTGCGTTTTTGTTTTAGAGCACGATGTTTCTGATGACGGCCTGCAGGCTCTTTCACACTGGAATATCGAAATGCTGCTTTTAGAAGAAACGTGTTTCTAAATCGCTGAATCTAAACATAGATGCAACTTCCTAAGGTGAACGAATAGAAAGCAGTGCAGTTTGAAATACACGTTTCTCCTGTGTTTTAAACGCAGTCTTACCGCTAGGTCTTAAATGCCTGTATAAGACTGGAAATATCTGTTTCCAGATTCTCCAACGAAAGGATTTCTGAACTACTGCACACACACGTCAGTTTAACTCTGTAAGAAGCTTGTACAGATTGACAACAATTCTGCTGGATAGCTGCGTTTTTGTTTTAGAGCAAGATATTTCTCATTATGGCCTTTAGTATCCGTCATTCCGCAATATCCAAATGCAGCATTTAGAAGAAACGTGTTTCTAATTCGCTGAATCTAAACATAGATGCAACCTCCTAAGGTGAACAAACACAAAGCAGAGAAGTTTGATCTAGACGCTTCCCCAGTGTTTTAAACGCAGTCTTACTGTTAGTTCTCATATGACTGTAAATGGCAGGAAATATGTTTCTCCAGATTCTCGAAGCAAAGGATTTCTGTACTGCTACAAACACACATCAGTTTAACTCTGTATGTTCATTGCAGTGCTCGATAACCATTCTGCCAGATAGCTGCGTTTTTGTTTTAGAGCAAGATATTACTCATTACGGCCTTTAGTCTCAGT
>NW_022447713.1:0-2019 GCF_009761245.1 Sapajus apella | reverse complement strand
AAAAAACTGACAACCTAAATCCAAAGAAAGCATAAGGAAAGAAAAATGTGAGATAAAAACAGAAAAATCATAGATATAATAAATACTTCGGTACCTTAAAAAAAGGAAATAGACAAATTAGTAAGAAGGGAAACAAACATAAAAGCAAAATAAGACAAGAAAATAATATACGTTAACTCTATGAGGGACTGTTTTGCACAACTCTGTGCAAATACATTTGAAATCTGCATTTATTACTATCCAACTTCTAAATCATAAAAATGTCCTACATCTGCACTGTTCAATATGTAGCCACTAGCTACTTGTGTTGAGTGAATACCTGTACACTTAAATGTGGCTCATGTGACTAACTAAATTTTTTCTAATTATTAATTTATTTAATTTCTAATTATGATTTCATTATAATTAGTTTAAATTTGAATGGTCTCATGCAGCTAGTGGCTATTGTATTAGAAATCATAGAAGAAGATGAAATTGAAATTTTATTAAGACAGCGTTAGTCACCAAAGTTAAATCCAAAGATTATTTATTTAAAAAATAAAAACCTTCAAGAGACCAACTCTATAAAAGAAATAAAGTTATTAAAGAATCTCATTCTCTCCCTCTGAGACACACACACACACACACACACACACACACACAGGTGTTACAAGGAAAAGGAAAGCTCTTCTTTATAACACAGAACAGGACTTTGACAAACTACTGCTCATATCCGAAATCCTGCTGCAGACCATTTTCCTGCAGTCCAGGAGCTAATAATTTTTACACAGCTAAAGAAGAAATAGAATATGTAACAGAGACTATATGTGGCCCACAAAGCCTAAAAGACTTAGAATGTGGCCCTTTACAGGAAAAATCTACTGGCCCCTCATCTAGAAAAATGCCTGAATTTTAAAATCACCATTCTGCAAATACCACCAAGGTAACATGAGATTCTGGCATGAAATTACTCCCAACACTATACACTAACATATTGTTAGGAAAAGCACATTCATATATGTCTATTATCCATCAAATATTTGTTAAGTACAGAATTTAAATCGAAGAGATGAAACATAGTTTCACAAATATTGAGATAAAGTGACATTATAAACTTCCCAATGCAATGCGATGGGAAACATAATATTTGCCTAAACATTTTGTCTAATCCATAACAGTTAGATGAATCGAGTTTGAGAAACATTCTATGAGACACTTAGTCTGGACTCTTCAAAAATGTCAAAGTTGTAAAAGATGAGGGAAAAGGGTGGAGGGGAAGCAATATTCTAGACTGATGAAAATAAGAAACCTGACAAAAAAATCCAATATAAGATCCCTGACTAATATAGAGAATATTTGAGAGCAAGTGGAGACATTTAAATTTAGACTGCATACTATATAATATTAATTATCAGTAGCAAATGTCTTGTGATTGTTATTGTAGTAATATAAAAGAATGTGCTAATTTTGGAAAAAGTCCCTTAAGTATTTTTGTATAATCTTGATGTCTGCAATTTGCTTTCAAGCAGTTCAGAGTTCCCCAAAATGTGAGTGTGTGCATGTATATGTACGTGTGTGTAAGAAAGAGAAAATGAGTGTGTGGGTGAAGAGGAAAAGAGACATAGAGACACAGAAAGCCGATCCCAGAAAATGTTAATTTGTGAATCTAAATAAAGGGTGCATGTGTCTTTATGGTGCTTCTTTTTCAACTTTTCTGTTTGATGTTAAAAGCTGGAAGAATTTTTTTAAAGGCACTTGTTTATTCAGGGTGAACACGATCTTCAAATTTCTTTGCTAGATGTTGGTTTCCTGTAGTTAATACTTTTGTACCACCTGATTGCCTTATGACAAAATAAACTTAGCTAGGAAAGAAAAACTGTCTGTGTAGCCATAAAGCCAAACATTTGCTTCACTGAATAGGAAAAGCAAGCATGAAGTTTATTGCAAGTAATATTGTTATAAACTGTTATTCTCCTAATACAGTATAACCAATTATTACCTCGTAATGTTAGTCAGCATGTACTAATAAGGAGAGACCAA
>NW_022447712.1:1226-2019 GCF_009761245.1 Sapajus apella | reverse complement strand
CCCTGTTTTTGTTTTAGAGCCAGATATTTCTCATTACTTCCTATACTCCCATGGACTCAAGTATATACAAAGGCAGCTTGTAGAAGAAAAGTATTTCTAACTCGCTGAATCTAAACATAGATGCAACTTCCTAAGGTGAACGAACACACAGCAGAGGAGTTTAAAACAGACGTTTCTCCTGCAGTTTGGACACGATCCTTGCTGTAATTCTTATGTGCCTCTATATGGCTGATAAATCTCTTTCCAGATTCTCCAAAGAAAGGGTTTCAGAACTGCTACATTCACACATCTGTTTCACTCTCTAGGTTGAATATGCGCCTTGACAATCATTCTGCTACATAGCTCCGTTTTTCTTTTAGAGCCACAGATTTCTTATTACATCCTATACTCCCATTCACTCATTAATATCCAGACACAGTTTTAGAAGAAACGTGTTTCTAACCCGATGATTCTAAACATAGATGCAACTTCCTAAGGGGAACTAACACACAGCAGAGAAGCTTAAAACAGACGTGTCTCCAGTGGTTTAGATTCGATCTTATCGCTAATTATTATGATGCTGTTTATAGCTGGGAATATCCCTTTCCAGGTTCTCCAAAGAAAGGTTTTCTCAACTGCTACATTCACACATCTGTTTACCTCTGTAAGTTGAATATACACCTTGACAATCATTTTGCTCTATAGCTCCGTTTTTTGTTTTAGACCCAGATATTTCTCATTACATCCTATACTCCTATGCACTCAAGAATATCCAAACGCAGCTTTTAGAAGAAACGTGTTTCTAACTCGCTGT
>NW_022447712.1:714-1126 GCF_009761245.1 Sapajus apella | reverse complement strand
TTTGAAAAGAGATATTTCCATCCGTATTCAGGCTCATAAGAATAAGCGGTAAGATCCAATCTAAAACACAGAAGAAACGTGTTTCTAACTCGCTGAACCTAATCATAGATGCAACTTCCTAAGGTGAAAGAACACACAGCAGAGAAGATTGGAACAGACGTTTCTCCTGTGTTTTAGATTCGATCTTACCGCTTATTCTTATGAGCCTAAATACGGCTGGAAATATCTCTTTTCAAACTCTCCAAAGAAAGGGTTTCTCAACTGCTCCATTCACACATCTGTTTAACTCTGTAAGTTGAATGTACACCTTGACAATCATTCTGCTACATAGCTCCGTTTTTGTTTTAGAGCCAGATATTTCTCATTACCTCCTCTACTCCCATTCACTCAGGAATATCCAAACACAGCTTTT
>NW_022447712.1:0-614 GCF_009761245.1 Sapajus apella | reverse complement strand
TTAGATTCGATCTTATCGCTAATTATTATGATGCTGTTTATAGCTGGGAATATCCCTTTCCAGGTTCTCCAAAGAAAGGTTTTCTCAACTGCTACATTCACACATCGGTTTACCTCTGTAAGTTGAATATACACCTTGACAATCATTTTGCTCTATAGCTCCGTTTTTTGTTTTAGATTCAGATATTTCTCATTACATCCTATACTCCTATACACTCAGGAATATCCAAACGCAGCTTTTATAAGAAACATGTTTCTAACTCGCTGAGTCAAATCATATATGCAACTTCCTAAGGTGAACGAACCCACAGCCGAGAAGTTTGAAACAGAAGTTTCTCCTGTGGTTTAGATTCGATCTTACCGCTAATGCTTAAGAGCCTGTATATGGCTTTAAATCATTCTTTCCAAAATCTCCAAAGAAAGGGTTTCTCAACTGCTCCATTCACACATCTGTTTACCTCTCTAAGTTGAATACGCGCCTTGACAATCATTGTGCTACATAGCTCCGTTTTTGCTTTAGAGCCAGATGTTTCTCATTACATCCTATACTCCTATTCACTCAGGAATATCCAAACGCAGATTTTAGAAGAAACGTGTTTCTAACTCGCTGAACCT
>NW_022447711.1:451-2019 GCF_009761245.1 Sapajus apella | reverse complement strand
CGAGGGGAGCACTACACACTGGGGTCAGTTGGGGGGAAATAGGGGAGGGAGGGTGGGGGGTGGGAAGCTGGGGAAAGATAGCAAGGGGAGAAATGCCAGATGTAGGTGATGGGGAGGAAGGCAGCAAATCACACTGCCACGTGTGTTCCTATGCAAGAATTTTGCATGTTCTTCACATGAACCCCAAAATGTAAAATGCAATGAAATAAATAAAGGGGGGGAAAAAAAAGAAAAAAATAATATAATCCAAAGAAATTGTTTCTGAACTGCTACATTCACACATCTGTTTAACTCTGTCAGTTGAATACGCACCTTGACAATCATTCTGCTACGTAGCTCCGTGTTTCTTTTAGAGCCAGATATTTCTAAATACACCCCTTCCTCCCTTTCACTCAGGAATAACCAACCGTAGCTTTTAGAATAAACGTTTTTCTAACTTGCTGAATCTAAACATACTTGCAACTTCCCAAGGTGAACGAAAACACAGCAGAGCAGTTTGAAAGAGACTTTTCTCCTGTGGATTAGACGCGATCTTACCACTAATTCTTATGTGCCTCTATATGGCTCGAAATATATCTTTAAAGATTCTCCAAAGAAAGGGTTTCTTCACTGCTACATTCACAAACCTGTTTAACTCTGTCAGTTGAATATACACCTTGACAATCATTCTGCTGGCTAGCTCCGTTTTTGTTTTACAGCCAGATATTACTCATTACACCCTATACTCCCATTCACTCAGGAATATCCAAACTCAGCTTTTTGGAGAAACGTGTTTCTAACTCTCAGAATCTAAACATAGATGCAACTTTCTAAAGAGAACGAACACATATTGGAGCAGCTTGAAGGAGACGTTTCTCGTATGATTTAGATGCGATCTTAAAGCTAATTCTTGAGCGTCCGTATATGGCTGGAAATATCTCTTTCCAGATTCTTCAAAGAAAGGGTTAGTGAACTGCCACATTCACAGAATTGTTTAACTCTGTAATTTTAATATACACATTGACAATCATTCTGCTACAGGGCTCCGCTTTTGTTTTAGAGCCAGATATTTCTCATTACACCCATTATTCCCTTTCACTCAGGAATATTCAAACGCAGCTTTTAGAAGAAAGGTGTTTCTAACTCGCTGAATCTGAACATAGATGCAACTTCCGAAGGTGAACGAAGACATATGAGAGCAGTTTGAAAGAGACGATTCTCCCGTGGTTTAGACGTGATCTTACCGCTAATTCTTAGGAGGCTGTATACGCTGGAAATATCTCTTTCCAGATTCTCCAAAGTGAGGTTTTCTGAACTGCTACATTCACAAATCTGTTTAACTCTCTAAGTTGAATATACACCTTGAGAATCATTCTGCTACACAGCTCCGCTTTTGTTTTAGAGCCAGATATTTCTCATTACACCCTATAAACCCGTTCACTGAGGAACATCCAAAAGCAGATTTTAGAAGAAACGTGTTTCTAACTCGCTGAATCTAAACATAGATGAAACTTCCTAATGTGAACCAAACGCAGCAGAGCAGTTTGAAAGAGACGTTTCTCCTGTGGTTTAGACGCGATCTTACCACT
>NW_022447711.1:0-351 GCF_009761245.1 Sapajus apella | reverse complement strand
TGCTACATAGCTCCGTTTTTGTTTTAGAGCCGGATATTTCTCATTACACTGTATACTCCCATTCACTCAAGAATATCGACACGCAGCTTTTAAAGAAAGGTGTTTCTAACTCGCTGAATCGAAGCATAGGTGTAACTTCCAAGGTCAACAAACACACAGCAGAGCAGTTTGAAAGAGGCGTTTGTCCTGTGGTTTACACGCGATCTTTCTGCTAATTCCTACGAGCCTGTTTATGGCTGGAAATATCTCTTTCCAGATTCTCCAAAGAAACGGTTTCTGAACTGCTACATTCACACATCTGTTTAACTCCATGTGGTGAATATACACCTTGACAATCATTCAGCTACATAG
>NW_022447710.1:0-2019 GCF_009761245.1 Sapajus apella | reverse complement strand
TAGTTTGAGTTCTTTATATGTTTTGTGTATGAACCCCTTGCCTGATGGTATAGTTTGCAAATTCTTCCATTTTCTGGATTGTTTCTTCATTCTGATTGCTTCCTCTTCTTTGAAGAAGCTTCTAAGTTTAATGCAATTGCATTTGACTCTTTTTGCTTTTGGTGCTTGTGCTTTTGATGTCTATTTGAAAATGCCTTGTCCTAACCAATTTCATGAAGGATTTATACTGTTTTCTTCTCTAGTAGTTTCATAGTCTCAGGTCCTACATTTAAATCTTTATTTTGAGTAGATTTTTGTATTTTAAGATAACGGTCTAGATTTATTCTTGTACATATATGTGTTGTGTTTTCCTGGCACAGTTTATTGAAGAGACTGTCCTTCCTGAAGGTGTGTTCTTGGTGCCTTTGTTAAAAATGAGTTGACTGTAAATGCATGAATTTATTTCTGAGTTCTCTATTCTGTTTCATTTGTGTATGTCTGTCTGTCATTCTTCTATGACTGTAAATGCATGAATTTATTTCTGAGTTCTCTATTCTGTTTCATTTGTGTATGTCTGTCATTCTTCTATGTCTGTGTCTCTCTGTCTCTTCCTTGTCCCTTTTATGGCCAGTACCATGCTGTTTTTGTTACTATAGATTTATAATACATTTTGAAATCAGGTATTGTGATGCTTCCAGCTTTTTTCTTTTGTTCATGATTTTTTTATCTATCTGGGGTATTTTGCATTTCTATGTGAATTTTAGGACTTTTTTTTCTATTTCCATGAAGAATGTCTTTTGTAATTTCACGTGGATTGCATTGATTCTGCAGATCACATTGGGTGATACAGATATTTTAACGTATTCTACTAGCGCTTGGACATGGGATATCTTTCCATTTACATGTGTGTTTTAATATCTTTCATCTCTCTTTTATCGTCTTCATTGTGGGATCTTCCAACTTTTTGGTTATCTCTAAGTATCTTTTTTGGTGGTAGAAGTAATGAAATAGCTTTCTTGAATTTTTATTATGAAGGAATGTTGAATTTTATGTTTTTCAGCATTACTGAAATGATTATATAGCTTTTTCTTGATTCGCTCAATGTGATGCAGCACATTTATTTGTTTGGCTTTATTGAATCATCTACATAATCCTCAGATGAATCCCGCTTAATCATGGCAGACGATCTTCTTATTGTCTTGTCAAATGCAGTTTTCAAATAGTTGGTTGAGGATTTTTTGCATCCGTGTTCATCAGGGATATTTGCCTGTTGTTTTCTTTTTTGTGTTGTGTTTTGGTCTTGTTTTTGTACCAGGGCTGGTCTCATAGAACAAGTTTGGAAGTGTTCCTTCCTCTTCATTTTTGGGGGAGTATTTTGAGAAAATTTGGTATTAGCTTTTTAAAAAATGTTTCGTTGAATACAGTAGTAAAACCATGATTCTTGTGCTTTGCTTTGACAGGAGACTTTTTATTACTGCTTTAATTGCATTACCCATAATTGGTCTGTTCCATGTTTCTTATTTTTCTGTCATTTTCTCCACATCAGCCCAGGGAAGCAGGGGAGGCACCAGCAAGTGGCCACACTAGCTGCTGCCCTTCTCTCTGGCCACTGACACATCTGGTTCATCTCAGCATCCCCAGTTGTTATGTAGGGGGCAGAGTGTAGCCTGCCCTGGCCTGGGAATGCACCAACACAGGGCCCCGGGGTGAGCTCAGAGCTGGAGCTGCAGCTAGAACTTCAGGAGAGGAGAGGACCCTGACCTCTCACTTCCTGGTCCCTGTCATGAGGTTCCAGGAGTGGAGCCAGAGTGGGCCCACTCAGTGATGTTAATAACAGGACAGAGAAGACAGCAGCCTTCAACACTTCACATGAAAATGTGGTGTAAGAACCACTGATCAATCCAGTCTTGGCCAGAAAGTCGTTGCCATTGTTGAGAGAACCACTGTCTGAGTGCCCATAGCTATGTATGTATGTATGAAATATATACATATATATGTAATGCCTTTTGGCTTTCAGTGTCTAAAATATTTACCATCTAA
>NW_022447709.1:0-2019 GCF_009761245.1 Sapajus apella | reverse complement strand
TCTTAAGCATTAGCTTTAAGATCGCAACTTAATCATAGGAGAAACGTCTCTTTCAAACTGTTCCACTGTGTGTTCGTTAACCTTCGGAAGTTACATCTATGTTTACATTCTGCGAGTTAGAAACACGTATCTCCAAAAAGCTGCGTATAGATATTCCTGAGTGAATGGGAGTATAGGTTTTAAAGAGAAATATCTGTCTCTAAAACAAAAACGGAGCTGTGTAGCAGAATGATTGTCAAGGTGTATATTAAACTTACAGAGTTAAACAATTGTGTGAATGTAGCAGTTCACTAACACTTTATTGGAGAATCTGCAAAGAGATACTTCCAGCCACATACAGATTCTTAAGAATTATCTTTAAGATCACATGTAAATCATACGAGAAACGTCTCTTTCAAACTGCTCCACTTTGTGTTCGTTCACCTTGGGAAGTTTCATCTATGTTTACATTCTGCGAGTTAGAAACACGTTTCCGCAAAAACATGCGTTTGGATATTCCTGAGTGAATGGGAGTATACTGTTTAATGAGAAATATGTGGCTCTAAAACAAAAACGGATCTATGTAGCCGAATCATTGTCAAGGTGTATATTAAACTTACAGAGTTAAACAATTGTGTGAATGTAGCAGTTCACTAACCCTTTCTTTGGAGAATCTGGAAATAGATATTTCCAGCTCTATACAGATTCTTAAGAATTAGCTATAAGATCGCATCTAAATCATACGAGAAACGTCTCTTTCAAACTGCTCCACTGTGTGCTCGTTCACCTTCGGAAGTTGCATCTATGTTTAGATTCTGCGAGTTAGAAACACCTTTCTCGAAAAACTGCGTTTGGATATTCCTGAGTGAATGGGAGTATAGGGTTTAATGAGAAATATCTGCCTCTAAAACAAAAACGGAGCTATGTAGCAGAATGATTGTCAAGGTGTATATTAAACTTACAGAGGTAAACAATTCTGTGAATGTAGCAGTTCACTAACCCTTTCTTTGGAGAATCTGGAAAGTGATATTTCCAGCCATATACAGACTCTTAATTAGCTTTAAGATCGCATCTAAATCATACGAGAAACGTCTCTTTCAAACTATTACACTGTGTGTTCGTTCACCTTCGGAAGTTGCATCTATGTTTAGATTCTGCTAGTTAGAAACACGTTTCACCAAAAAGCTGCGTTTGGATATTCCTGAATGAATGGAAGTATAGGGTGTAATGAGAAATGTCTGGCTCTAAAACAAAAACGGAGCAATGTAGCAGAATGATTGTCAAGGTGTATATTAAACTTACAGAGTTAAACAATTGTGTGAAAGGAGCAGTTCACTAACCCTTTCTTTGGAGAATCTGGAAAGAGATATTTCCAGCCATATACAGATTCTTAAGAATTAGCTTTAGGATCGCATCCAAATCACACGAGAAATGTATCTTTCAAACTGCTCCACTGTGTATTCGCTCACCTTCGCAAGTTCCATCTATGTTTAGATCCTGCGAGTTAGAAACACGTTTCTCCAAAAAGCTGGGTTTGGATATTCCTGACTGAATGGGAGTATAGGGTTTAATGAGAAATATCTGGCTCTAAAACAAAAACGGAGCTATGTAGCAGAATGATTGCCAAGGTGTATATTAAACTTACAGAGTTAAACAATTGTGTTTATGTAGCAGTTCACTAACCCTTTCTTTGGAGAATCTGGAAAGAGATAATTCCAGCCATATAGACACTCTTAAGCATTAGCTTTAAGATCGCAACTTAAACATAAGAGAAACGTCTCTTTCAAACTGCTCCACTGTGTGTTCGTTCACCTTCGGAAGTTGCATCTATGTTTATATTCTGCGAGGTAGAAACACGTATCTCCAAAAAGTTGCGTATAGATATTCCTGAGTGAATGTTAGTATAGGTTTTAATGAGAAATATCTTTCTCTAAAACAGAAACGGAGCTATGTAGCAGAATCATTGTCAAGGTGTATATTAAACTTACAGAGTTAACCAGCTGTGTGAATATAGCAGTTCACTAACCCTTTCTTTGGAGA
>NW_022447708.1:0-2019 GCF_009761245.1 Sapajus apella | reverse complement strand
AGGCCCAGGCAGGTGGATAACTTGAGTCCAAAAGTTCAACACCAGCCTGGCCAATATGGTGAAACCCTGTCTCTACTAAAAATATAAAAATCAGCCTGGTCGTGGTGCACATCTGTGGTCCCAGCTACTTTGAGGGGTGGGGCACGGGCAAGAAAGGATCAACTAAAACAATATCATATGTACAAAGGAGTGATTTTCTTTTCATTTAAGTCTAGTCAATTGACGCAGTGGACGGATAGAAGAAACAAAGAAATCTACAACGGGTTGTGATCAATTATTTGTAAACAGGAATGAATTTTTATGCACTATACGCTGTAATCAAAGTCACATATGCTGCACTGTTGGTGGTGAACAGCAGTGACCTGGGCACTTCCTACGCTTATTTCTGGGGATAACAATTTTCAATGCATGCAGCCAATCTCTCCATGAATATTGTTACTCTTTGACTGTTCAGTTTCCCATCCCAGGCCCTGCAGTCCAGCCTGCTAGAGGAAACGGAGTTTGTGTGTTTCCCTACCTGCCAGTCCACTCCAAGGAGCCAACAAGGCATTCCACCTGACCCACCTCACATCCTTTAAACTGAGTCCTCAAAGACTAGGGTGTTTTTCAGTTCTTCATAAACACTTTCAGTCCCAAAACATGAAAATCAGAGCAATGGTCCTGAGCACGTTGACTGACATGCTACCTCGCTCCCAAGACCCAGCAGGAGCTTCATCTCAAGTGCTCTAAAGAGCAGGAGAAAACATTTGTAACTCTGGTCACATCCTAAGGTACCTTCTCCTTGGGGCAGGGTCCTGGTAGGATGAAGGGGAGCCCCATCATCAGAGACTCCCCCTCAGAGCTGCTCAGGCTCTTCTCCTCTTCTCTGGGGCTCAGCTCCGGTGGGGGAGGATGGGGATGGTGTCCCAGCCCCCGTTCTGGAAGAGGCCACCCACCTGGTGGATTTTTCTTTCCAGCTGAGATCTTGGGATGAAACAAGATTTCCTAGAGTCAGATTCTAAAGCTTAGTGAAACAGGGGCTTTTAGGGCCCGCAATAGAGACAAAATTCAGCATGGAAATCTGAATATGAAAAATAGAGTAAATTAACATTTGTAATAAGATGGCCCATCTGAATAAAGCAGTGCTACTCCCAAGTTAGGTCTGGAAACATCGACCCCAAACTGAGACACAATCACCAATGAGCTCATTCCACCAAAATTTCTCAGCCACCGTTTACTTATCAAAAAGACAATGGGTGCCATTATGAGATTTCCCAGGTGAAAGGAGCCTCGGGGTCTAGGGTTGAGGGGCGGCAGCCTTTTTAGAGGAGGAGACCTCTCATCCTGAGGCCCAGGGTCAACTTGAGAGGAGGTGGGGACTTCCTGGGTCGTGGAGAATTAATGTCCATACTGTAGCTTCTGGTGTGTGACAGCTCCTCAGATAAGACAATGAAGTTTTCTATTTTAAAGAGAAACAACAAAAGATAACAAAACAATGATTTTAACTGAAGAATTTTCTTTCCCATTTAGATTACTCAAGTATACATTCTAAAAACACACTATAACTTTAGGTTGTATTCAAGTATAGTTCTATAATAATTTAGTAATTACTTGGTATTATACTTTCCCACAAGGTAGTAAGGTCTCCATCTTGTTCTACACAGAAGTCTGATTACCCCACAAGAAGAAATCTACATCTTATGAGGAACTAAATGAAAGGAGATCAAACTGAAGCTAACAAAGGCAACTTCCTAAAATGGGTATGTAACATTTAGAGAATTTTTTTCTTACAAATATTTCAGGATAAACACACAAATGAGGATCACAACACTGAATTAGATTCTCAAATGCTCAGGCTTTTTAATGAGCAAGAAGCACAACATCGAATAATATGTGATGTCATGAAATCATGTATGTTAATCAGAAAAGTGAAAAAAGAGGTTTCCCAATAACCAAATAAAACAAAAACTAAATTTACAACTGCCAAAAAAAAGTTAGTTATGATGAAGTCATGTGATACAATTATGCAGTCATTTGAAA
>NW_022447707.1:0-2019 GCF_009761245.1 Sapajus apella | reverse complement strand
CTTGCCTGGGCATCACCTGCAGTGGTTGCAGAACAGTAAGGGTTGCTACCAGTTTCTTCTTCTGCTTTGTCCCAGAAGGATACCCACCAGATGTCAGTCTGAGCTCTCCTTTATGAGGTAACTCTTTGGATATATGGGGGTCAGGGAGCTGCTTGAAGAGACAGTCTGTCCTTTATAGGAGCTCAGGTGCTGAGCTGTGAGCTCCATTATTCATTCAGAGCTGCTGGGCAGGTACATTTAAGTCTGCTGCAGCAGAACTCATAAACCCCCTCTTTTTTCCCCCCGAGGTGCTCTGTCCCAGGGAGTTAGGGCTTTATTTATGAGTTTCTGTTGTGCTGCTGCCTTTTTTCTGACTACCCTGCCCAGCAAGGAGGCAGCCTAGTCACTGTCTGCCTGCAGAGGCTTTGCTGATCTGCCGTGGGCTCCACCTAGCTGCCGTGTTAACTTCCCTGCAGTCCTGTTTATGTGGGTGTAGTTAGAACTGCCTCGGCAATGGCGGCCCACCTCTATAACAGCAGACTCTCTGTAATGGCGGCTGCCTCAGCAATGACAAACTACCTCCGTAGTGGTGGACTGCCTCGGTAATGGCAGATGCCCCTACCCCCCAGAGCTGGAACATACTGGGTTCAGCTGTGCTTGCTGTGAAACTCTGAATCCGGAGCGTTTCTGATTGCTGTTTTTTGTGGGGGTGGGACCAGCCCAGTTTGATCACCTGGCTCCCTGCCTCAGAGACTTTTTATTTTTTTGGTTGAACAGTCAACTGTCTCCCAGGTGTTCCAGTCCCCTGTTTAAAAGGCACTGGGATCTGTGTGATTTCCTGTGGGGTGACCCACTGTGCTGCCTGAAACAACCGCTCTGAGATTTGTGGCCCTTTTTTGTCTGGGAATCTCCTGGCCTGGCTCCCTGTTTCAGTCCCCTTTTTAATCAGATGAATGGGTGACTCTGCCTTCGCGAAGCTCCAATCACCAGCTAAAGGGGCACCCGGACCTCTGTAGTTTGTACAGAGAACCACTGGCACCACGGGGTACCAGCTAAACAGCCGCGCTGGCCAAACGAGCTGCGCTGGCAACCCGTGGGGCCCCTCCACCTGGGAATCTCCTGGTCTGTGGGCAATAAAAATCCATCCGGAAATGCGGTGTCCACTCACCCTCTGCACTTTCACTGGGAGCTACAATCCTGAGCTACTCCTAATCGTCCATCTTGGATCCCTCCGCTTATGTATTTTAAAAACCAACTCTGTTTTGGAAAGTAGAAAGTATTTTAAAATCATATATATGTATATATCTTATATATCCTTTATTATATGTCTATATATGTACATAGAGGATGAAGCTGTTTTCTGAATTCAACTCCATTTGCTTGCAACAGTCAAATAATGACATTCACAATGACCTCAATCCAAAGGAGAAGCATTTAATATTTTTCATAAGAATTGATGATCTTTCCAATATCAAAACTAAGGTTTTCTACTAACAACAGATTTTCTAGTTTTTGGATATTAGTATATCTTCTAAAAATACTAATAGTCAGTTTTATTATTTTCACTCATAGGAAAGTAGGAAAAAATAGCTGGGTCAGAGGCCACATTGTTGTCATTATTCTTACTTTTGTGGAGAGTAAGAGATTGTTCCAAGTAGTTTCACCTTTCAATGCAAAGAGCTTTGAAAACAATGACATGCTATGGTATACATTTAGTGATAATTTATTAAGTATTTTGTTCTCAGAGAAATAGTTCAGTGTATTTCACACTTATCACTGTTTCAAACATTATAAAGAGGAAATAAAAGTTATTGCAATAACAAATAATCTCATTATTTCTAAGAAAAACACTATAATTTGTATCCTATTTATCATCCATATTTTGAATTAAAGGTTTCTTTTGTATTTATGTAGTTACACCACAAAAGTAACTGTGATTTTGTGGAGGATCACTAGAAGTAGCATCAAAGACCTGGGGAAAATTCTGCATCTTACACACACACACACACACACACACACACACACACACACACACACACA
>NW_022447706.1:0-2019 GCF_009761245.1 Sapajus apella | reverse complement strand
TTTTAAGGTGAGTTGCAGACATAAGACATCTCCTAGGAGTAAATTAATTGCGTTATATCATCTATTATCTACTTAAGGAAACTATATAGATCTTGTCCCAGATGATGTCTTTGGAATAAATTAATTCCTGCTTTAGTACAGAAATTATGTAGGCTTTCAGAAAAGAAGGGTGAAACAGAAGAGGAAAGCAGAGGGGACAAAAGAAAGAAAAGATTATGTGAGGTTTATAACGGTCATGACTCCATAAAGTCCATATGGTACATAAAGCACTCTTGTACAGTATACTATAGTATTCCGGTGTACTATTAATATACTCTATGGGAATAGCAAATTATTCTAAGCAGTGGTTCTCTGCTAGGCTTAAGACCAATTTCTACGTTGAAATAGCTATAAGATGGTCAGGATCTGGTAAAACACACTCAAATATCCTACCCAACTTTCTCCACCTTGCCAAATTCAGCATCTCCTCTAAAACTTGGACTTTAGAGCCTCTCAGCTCCTGCTTCATCTCTTTTGCCCCTGCGCCCACCACTCCTCAGTCTGGGTGGAGTGTATCTCCTCAGAGCATTCAAAGAACTCAGTTCCCGCTTCTAGGCCGCCTTATCACATTGTATTTATGGCTCACTGTTTCTCCTCCACTGATTTCTACAAGTACTGGGGAGTTGGGATTTGTGATAGGGCCTGACAGATATCTGTTGACTGTTTATGGAAGGTGAATCAACGAGAGAAGCCGACTGTGACAGCAAGAGTAATGGGGCGTAGGGGGAAAAGAGACAGTAGTTTTGGATGGCAGAACCAGTGAGAGCTCTTGGCTGGATGATAAGAACTGTGGGATTGGCTCTGGGCTGAATTTAATCTCCCTTCCTAAATCACTGACTTTTTCTCTATCTCTTCCCTCCTTAGTTTCTCTCAGTGCCCTAACCCTACTATTTTTCCCTCGTTGAAAGTCATTCATGTTAAGGTGTATGGTGTGGCAAGATGGGGGCCAGGGAGGGCACCTTGATCTCTGGGAAGCCTCTTGGGATTGTTTGGGGAGCTTGATATATGCCCTAGGAACTTGGGGAACATCATGAACGAGTGTCTGCCTCCACCTTGAAAATGTAAAGGCTGGGGAGACAGGCTGGCTCGCCGCTCCAGTAGCAGAGCAAAGGAGAGGCCACTGCTGCCCGAGGGCTGGGCCTGTTGGGCAGAAGCACATCTCTTGGGGGGTTCACTTCCTCTGTCCTTAGCCAGTGCCTAGACATCTGGTGATATCTACAGCTTTTCTGCTTTAAGATAATCTGTTTGCCCTTTAGACAAGATCTAAAATGACTCTTTACCATTTATTCCCCTGGGTCCACATCTCTTAAAGGAATGTGGACTTTCTTCCATGATTATCGGCTGCATGAAGAAGTGTCCTGGAGCCAAGAGAATATATCTTTATAGGATGTTAGCCTTTAGGGAGCTAGAACAGAGGAGTGGGGAGCACAAGATGAAAAGTTCTCCCCTCACTCACCTCAGAGGCACAACCTGTAAGGCCACCCATTCTAAGGACAGGCCAATTTGGGTGGGGAGGATGCTGGATACAGGAGTGGCCCCGAAGCACATGTCTGCCATCCTTTGTTCATGCCAGAGGTAGTGCTCATTTATATCATCAATCCAAAGAAGAAAAATGTCTATAGAATTATCTGAAGCCTATTTTTTCAGATCTGACTGGAGTGAGTTAGCTACCATCACTTTCCTTCTGGTAGGGGCTCCAGGGGTGTGATAGGAGAGTGAGGTTTATAGAGTGAAAGGAAGAGGCTTGTGCAGGATTTGACTGGTGACTGTTCATTAGGGTGAGAATTTTGGGAGGAGGAGCTTTCTGATTGACTTTAAAGTACAGTTGGCAATCTGGTTGGTTTCATATCTACTGGTACATAACTAGGCAATGTCCAGGCTGAGTGGAGTCGTACGAGTTTTTCTGTTTCAACTGGAAGAATATCTGGCTGTCAGCCTCAGGATCAGAACTGTACATAAGCAGTCCTTCAGTTTGGTTAA
>NW_022447705.1:620-2020 GCF_009761245.1 Sapajus apella | reverse complement strand
GAACATGCAAGTACTCAGAGATTTCGTCACCACCAGGCCAGCTCTACAAGAGCTCCTGAAAGAGGCTCTACACATATAAAGGAACAACAAGTACCAGCTCAACTAAGGGGCAAAACACCCAGCTAGCACCAAAATGGCAGTGTCAAATTTGCACATAACAATATTAACTCTAAATGTAAGTGGACTAAATGCCCCAATCAAAAGACACAGACCGGCAAATTGGATAAAAAGCCAAAACCCATCGGTGTGCTGTATCCAGGAAACCCATCTCACATGCAAGGATACACAAAGGCTCAAAATAAAGGGATGGAGGAAGATTTACCAAGCAAACGGAGAGCAAAAAAAAGCAGGAGTTGCAATTCTCGTCTCTGATAAATTAGACTTTAAAGCAACAAAGATCATAAGAGACAAAGAGGGACATTACATAATGGTAAAAGGATCAATGCAACAAGAAGAGCTAACGATCCTAAATATATACGCACCCAATACAGGAGCACCCAGATACATAAGGCAAGTTCTTAATGACTTACAAAGAGACTTAGACTCCCACACAATAATAGTGGGAGACTTTAACACCCCATTGTCAATATTAGACAGATCAACCAGACAGAAAATTAATAAGGATATCCAGGACTTGAACTCAGACTTGTACCAAGCAAACCTAATAGACATTTACAAAACTCTCCCCCCCAAATCCACAGAATATACATTCTTCTCAGCACCACATCACACCTACTCTAAAATTCACCACATAATTGGGAGTAAATCACTCCTCAACAAATGCAAAAGAATGGAAATCATAACAAACAGTCTCTCAGACCACAGTGCAATCAAGTTAGAAATCAGAATTCAAAAACTAACCCAGAACCGCACAGCTTCATGGAAACTGAACAACTTGCTCTTGAATGTTGACTGGATAAACAATGAAATGAAGTCAGAAATAAAGATGTTCTTCGAAACCAACGAGAATGAAGACACAACATACCAGAATCTCTGGGACACATTTACAGCAGTCTCTAGAGGAAAATATGTAGCAATAAGTGCCCACATGAAAAGCAAGGAGAGATCAAAAATTGACACCCCATCGTCAAAATTGAAAGAACTAGAGGAGCAAGATCAGAAAAAAACTCAAAACCGAGAAGACAAGAAATAGCTAAGATCAGAGCAGAAATGAAGGAGATAGAGACACAAAAAACCCTTCAAAAACTCAATAAATCTAGGAGCTGGTTTTGTGAAAAGCTCAACAAAATAGACAGACCACTAGCCAGATTAATAAAAAAGAAAAGAGAGAACAACCAAATTGATGCAATAAAAAACGATAAAGGGGATATCACCACAGATTCCACAGAAATTCAAACCATCATCAGAAATTATTACAAACAACTCTATGCACATAAACT
>NW_022447705.1:0-520 GCF_009761245.1 Sapajus apella | reverse complement strand
CTGGAAGAAATGGATAAATTCCTGGACACTTGCCTCTTCCCAAACCTAAACCAGGAAGAAGCCGAAACCCTGAACAGACCCATAACAAGGTCTGAAGTTGAGGCAGCAATTAAGAGCTTACCACCCAAAAAAAGCCCAGGTCCAGACGGGTTCACAGCCGAATTCTACCAGACATACAAAGAGGAGCTGGTACCATTCCTTCTGAAACTATTCCAAACAATACAAAAAGAGGGAATTCTTCCCAAATCGTTTTATGAGACCAACATCATCCTGATGCCAAAACCCAGCAGAGACTCAACAAGAAAAGAAAACTTCAGGCCAATATCCATGATGAACATAGATGCAAAAATCTTCAATAAAATACTGACAAGCCGATTGCAACAGCACATCAAAAAGCTTATCCACCATGATCAAGCAGGCTTCATCCCGGGGATGCAAGGCTGGTTCAACATACGCAAGTCTATAAATGTAATTCACCACATAAACAGAACCAAAGACAAAAACCACATGATAATCTCAA
>NW_022447704.1:0-2020 GCF_009761245.1 Sapajus apella | reverse complement strand
GTTGACCCGGCTCCACTCGGGGTCACAGACGGCCAGGAAGTTGGGGCACAGGCGGCCGATAGTGTACTTGGCCAGATCCGTCAGAGACTGGCTCACGGCCGCCCCAAACAGGGAGGTCCCCAGCACCTTGTACACGGCAGCCACGTAGTTGTTGAAGTCGGAGTGGGAATAGAGCCGGTCTGTGTGCACCAGGTAGGCTTCTCCCACTGAGACCTGAGTGTGGGGCAGCCGCAGAGACCAGCGGGGGTCCCGGTCAGGCCGTGGGCCCTCACTGGGCCTCAGTCCTCCCCACAGGCCTCCCCAAGGCTGCTGCAGAGCTGGGGACCCTGAAAGGGCCCTAGCCAGGCTCGGTGGCTCACATCTGCCATCCCAGCAGTGTGGGAGGCTGAGGCGGGCAGATCACCTGAGGTCGGGCATTCAAGACCAGCCGGACCAACATGGTCAAACCCGTCTCTACTAAAAATACAAAACCAGCCAGGTGTCATGGCGCATGCCTGGAGTCCCAGCCACTGGGGAGACTGAGGCAAGAGAATCACTTGAACCCAGGAGGCGGAGGTTACGGTGAGCGGAGACCCTGCCATTGCACTCCAGCCTAGGCAACAAGAGTGAAACTCCATCTCAAAAAACAAAAGGGGGTTCCTATTACCCACAAGTACCACTTGGGGCAAGGCTGTGTCCCCCAGCCCCCCACAGACCTCCAGGCCACCCCCCGTGAGGAACCCAGGGTAAGGCTGTACCCAATCCTGCCCCCCTCCCTGTCCCTCTGAACCCCTCCTGCCTTACAAGGATGACAGTGGCTGTGTTGGTGACCCCGGCCATGAGCCCAAGGGTGATGGTGTCTGGACAGTAGGGGTACAGGATGGAGTCATCCCCACAGTAAAATCCTTGCTTATACGTGGCGTTCACCAGTGACAGGACAGCGAAGGTCAGGGAGGCTGGAGGGGGAGAAGGGCCTTGGAGCTGCGATGTTCTCCAACCAGCTGGGCCGTGAGGCCCCCACACCTTCCTTGCCTCGAGGCCTCCCACTGACAGCAAGGAAGAGCTCTTCTCACAGCACGTGGGAGGCCCAAGTGACGCCCCTTTCCCATTGCCCTCAGATGAGCATGAACTCTCCAGGCCCTCTGCCCCTCACACCCTCCCCTCTGCTCCTTGAACAAACCTGGCAAACACTCACCTCAGGGCCTTTGGACAGGCACTTCTCTCTGCCCAAAATATCTTATTTTTATTTTTAAAAGTAGAGACAGGGGTCTCAGGCTGACCAGGCCGGTCATAAACTCCCAGGCTGGAGCGACTCCCCAGCCTCAGCCTCCCAAAATGCTGAGATTACAGGTGTGAGACAACGTGCCAGGCAGCAAAGTGACTCTCACTTCCGCTCAGTTTCATCTCCCCTCCCGGTTGTCCACACTGGCATCCCTCTCACAAAAGGAAAGGTCGGTTTAGCCGGGCATGGCAGTGCGTGCCTGTAATCCAGCTACTCAGGAGGCTGAGGCAGGAGAGTTGCTTGAAACCGGAAAATGGAAGTTGCAATGAACCAGGATCCTACCACTGCACTCCAGCCTGGCGACAGAGCAAGACTCTGTTTCAATTTATAAAAAGAAAATAAATAAATAAAAATAAATAAAAGGGAAGATCTGCTCTTTTTCCCTCTTGTCCCATGTGGAATTATGCAGTCACCTGTGGGACACTGGACTTAATCTCCCGCCCCTCCACCCACCAGCACCAGGAGGGGCCTATCGTGTTCAGGACAGAGACCCTGGAGGCTGCTCAGAGCCTGGCCAGGGCAGATGTTTAATAAACATCTGTTAAAACAGGTGGGACTTATTTCAACCTTAGAGTTGGCCAGAGAAGTCAGGAAAGGGCGAAAGCAGGGGCACAGCGGAGGTGCCTTCATGCTCACCTCTGCCCGTCACTGACTCTCATGCCAGGGCACATGTCAGCCACACGGTGACTCAGTGATCAAAGGCACATTCTCCTGAATTCCACACTTATGGAAGGTGTCATACGGCACTGGGGCTCCTGG
>NW_022447703.1:0-2020 GCF_009761245.1 Sapajus apella | reverse complement strand
CTTTGTCTCTTTTCCTTCCCAACCCCTCAGGGATGATGTGAGACAAACAATTTTTCAGTGAAGCTAACCTGAAATGGCAGGTCTACTATGGTTCCTCGGCTGGCACTCAGATGGGCAGATATTGGAGCAGCCCTGCTGGAAGCGATGCAGCCTCCAGGAAGCCAGAGGAAGTGGCCGAGTGGGAACTGGGCTGTGCAGGCTGCCTTTTATACTGCATCTGGAGACACCACCCCCCCCGCCCGCCGGAAAGTACCCTCACCTAATCAACTTAATCCAATTACATGACCGGGAAATGTCTGCCTACAAAGCCCACTACAAGATGATGTTCACTACTGACAAACACTCTAAAACCCATATGTACACCAGCAAGCTCTGAAGACTCTGTGTCTCCTGTCAGAAAGATTCCATTTGTGCATGTAGCTCTGTCTCATTTTACATGGTGTTTTTTAGAAGGTGGGGAAATAGACACAGTTGAACTGGGCGATTTCCCATGGGATGAGCTGCACCTGTTGAAGCTTGATTCCCCTTTAATTTGCGTTTCATTAATTATTCATGATCCAGATTCAAACACCTGCTCACCAACCCCCCACGCCGACCCCCAGCCCTGCACCCAACCACCTTGAGCTGTTTCCGTGAGCTTTCTGATCATATCATTTCCTTCCATGCTCTTTGGTCATTTTGGTCATAATCCAATTTGCTGTCAGGGGAGCAGAGAGTTTATCCTATTGATTCTGGATACTGATGCTTTTTAGGTTATGTAGATAATCAAGATAACGACCCTCAATAGCAACAGAAGGGGAGCCACCGGTTTGTCTTTCTCAGAAAATCTGTCTCAGTTCAGAGACTTCCTAGATGTGGAATACTGCTCGGAGTTGTTCCCAGGACAGAGGATGGAGACAGCCTGTTAATGATGGATGTCTTTGCCTGGCTCTTTCAGTGATTCTCAACCTCACCTACTCTTATGATCACTCTTAATTCCTTGCTGGTGTGGTCATGAGGAGACCTGCCCAGCAGTTGGTCCACTGTGTGGATCACAATGTGATGTGCATCCTCAGATTACCCTACGTTCCTTGGCCAGGATTGCCTGGTCCAAGAGGAAATCTCGCCTGCCACGGGTCCCGTGGCCTCTGTATGGTGAGCTGAGATTTCAAACCCCAACAACTGATTCTGGAGGCTGGACTTAGGTCCAGCCTACTTGGAAAGGACACGATTCAGCCTAGTAGGAAAGACAGTCATTCTGTCTCCCTTAACGCTCACAACAATCCAAAGTACAGAGCATGGTCTATGGGCCACTTTGGCAGGTCTATTTCAAATCAGGAATGACAGATGCTTCCTATCACAACTCGATTCGCTCCTCTGGACATTTGATTTGGCAGCTTCCAAATAGAAATTCATAAAAAGAAATCATCTTCCTCTCTATCACCCTAGCCAGTTATGGTCTTTCCTGTTCTATCTTTTTGGCTGAGCTCCAGCCCCCAACCCCGTCTTTATTTTTCTGGTATTTTATAGGAGCCATACGAATTATGGAAACAAAGGGCGAGCTAAGGCCATGTCAATTTCTTACATGACTACAAGACAAACCACCCTGCTTCCAAAATTCTTTTTCCATTAACCCAGCAATTCGGCATGATGGAGAACATTTCTGTTCTCATTTCCATCTCGATCTTCTTTCCAGGGATGGAAAGAAGATGGAGATACTTTCTCAGTTTCTGTTCCAGGAAATACTAGTAACAAGAACAGACATGTTACCCTATCATGTAGTCAT
The DNA here is from genome assembly GCF_009761245.1 of Sapajus apella. NCBI lineage: Eukaryota > Metazoa > Chordata > Mammalia > Primates > Cebidae > Sapajus > Sapajus apella. The sequence goes on along the minus strand of NW_022447703.1, from coordinate 255 downwards.
GACCCCAATGTGACCTGTTCCTTTCACCCTTTGTCTCTTTTCCTTCCCAACCCCTCAGGGATGATGTGAGACAAACAATTTTTCAGTGAAGCTAACCTGAAATGGCAGGTCTACTATGGTTCCTCGGCTGGCACTCAGATGGGCAGATATTGGAGCAGCCCTGCTGGAAGCGATGCAGCCTCCAGGAAGCCAGAGGAAGTGGCCGAGTGGGAACTGGGCTGTGCAGGCTGCCTTTTATACTGCATCTGGAGACAC
>NW_022447702.1:1356-2020 GCF_009761245.1 Sapajus apella | reverse complement strand
GCGTCTAAACCACAGGAGAAACGTCTCTTTTATACTGCTCTGCTGTATGTTCGTTCACCTTAGGATGTTGCATCTATGTTTAGATTCAGCGAGTTAGAAACACGTTTCTTCTAAAATCTGCATTTGGATATTCCTGAGTGAATGGGAGTATACAGTGTAATGAGAAATATCTGGCTCTAAAACAAAAACGGAGCTCTGTAGCTGAATGATTGTCAAGGTGTATATTCAACTTATAGATTTAAACAGATGTGTGAATGTAGCAGTTCAGAAACCCTTTCTTTGGAGAATCTGGAAAGAGATTTCTCCAGCCATAAACAGGCTCATAAGAATTAGTGGTAAGATCGCGTCTAAACCACAGGAGAAACATCTCTTTCAAACTGCTCTGCTGTGTGTTCGTTGACCTTACGATGTTGCATCTATGTTTCAATTCAACGAGTTAGAAACACGTTTCTTCTCAAAGCTACGTGTCGATATTCTTGAGTGAATGTTAGTATACAGTTTAATGAGAAATATCTGGCTCTAAAACAACAACGGAGCTATGTAGCAGAATGATTGTCAAGGTGTATATTAAACTTACAGAGTTAAGCAATTGTGTGGGAGGAGATCCAAGATGGCCGTTTAGGAACAGCTCAGGATTGCAGCTCCCAGTGAAAGTGCAGAGGGT
>NW_022447702.1:0-1256 GCF_009761245.1 Sapajus apella | reverse complement strand
AATGATTGTCAAGGTGTATATTCAACTTATAGATTTAAACAGATGTGTGAATGTAGCAGTTCAGAAACCCTTTCTTTGGAGAATCTGGAAAGAGATTTTTCCAGCCATAAACAGGCTCATAAGAAGTAGCGGTAAGATCGCGTCTAAACCACAGGAGAAACGTCTCTTTCAAACTGCTCTGCTGTGTGTTCGTTGACCTTAGGATGTTGCATCTATGTTTCGATTCAACGAGTTAGAAACACGTTTCTTCTCAAAGAAGATATTCTTGAGTGAATGTTAGTGTACAGTTTAATGAGAAATATCTGGCTCTAAAACAACAACGGAGCTATGTAGCAGAATGATTGTCAAGGTGTATATTAAACTTACAGAGTTAAACAATTGTGTGGGAGGAGATCCAAGATGGCCATTTAGGAACAGCTCAGGATTGCAGCTCCCAGTGAAAGTGCAGAGGGTGAGTGGACGCCACGTTTTTATTGCCCACAGACTAGGAAATTCCCGGGCAGAGGAACTCCACGGTCGCCAGCGCGGCTGTTTCGGCCTGCGCGGCTGTGCCGGTCAGCGCCGCTGCTTTGCCCCGCACGCCTGCTTTGTCGGCGTCCTGGAGCCGCGGTTCTCCTTACAAAATACACCGGTCCGTGGGCCCTTTAGGCTGGCGACTGGAGCCACGGGAAGTCGCACATACGCCGGTTCAAAAAGGGGACTGAGCAGAGAACCAGGACAGTAGATTCCAGGGCAAAAAAAAAAAAAAAAGCGCCACAAACCTCAGTGCCGCTGTTTAAGCCAGCGCAGTGAGTGGCCGCAGGGGAAAACAAACAGACCCCGGCGCCTCTTCAACAGGCAACTGGAACACCAACTTAAAAAAGGCTCTGAGGCGGGGAGCCAGGCGATCAGGCTCGGCTGGCCCCACCCCCACAAAAGAACAGCAACCAGAAACTCTGGATTGAGAGTTTCACAGCAAGCGCAGCTGAACCCGGGACGGTCCAGCTCTGTCGGGGAGGGGCGTCCACCATTACCGAGGCAGCCCGCCGTTGCCAAGGCAACCCGCCATTGCTGAGGCAGCCCGCCGTTGCCAAGGCAACCCGCCACAGCAGAGACTCCGCCGCAACGGAGGCGGGCCACCATCGCCAAAGCAGTTCTAACTACTCCCATATAAACAGGACTGCAGGGAAGTTCACTCGGCAGTGGGGCGCAGCCCACAGCAGCTCAGCAAAGCTGACATAGGCCGACAGTGACTAGGCGGCCTCCTTGCTGGGCTG
>NW_022447701.1:0-2021 GCF_009761245.1 Sapajus apella | reverse complement strand
GGTATTTCCCATTACATCCTATACTCCCATTCACTCAGGAATATCCAAACACAGCTTTTAGAAGAAACGTGTTTCTAACTCAATGAATCTTAACATAGATGCAACTTCCTAAGGTAAACAAACACACAGCAGAGCAGCTTGATATATACATTTCTCCTCTGTTTTAGACCCGGCGTCACCACTAATTCTTATATACCTGTATATGGCTAGAAATATCTGTTTCAACACTCTCCAAAGAAAGGGTTTCTGAACTGCAACATTCACACATTAGTTTTACTCTGTAAGTTGAAAGTACGCTTTGACCATCATTCTGCTAGATAGCTTGTTTTCGTTTTACACCCAGATATTTCCCATTACATAGTATACTCCCATTCAATCAGGAATATCCAAACGCAGCTTTTAGAAGCAACGTGTTTCTACCTCGATGAATCTAAACATAGATGCAACTTACTAAGGTGAAGGAACACAGAGCAGAGCAGTTTGATTATACGTTTCTCCAGTGTTTTAGCCTTGATCTTACCGCTATTTCTTATATGCCTGTATAAGGCTGGAAATATCTGTTTCTACACTCTCTAAAGAAAGAGTTTCGGAACTGCTACATTCACACATCAGTTTTACTCTGCAAGGTGAATCTACGCTTTGACAGTCGTCCTGCTATATAGCTCCGTTTTGGTTTTAGAGCCAGATATTTCCCATTACATCCTATACTCCCATTCACTCAGGAATATCCACTAGGAGCTTTTAGAAGAAACGTGTTTCTAACTCCATGAATGTACACAGAGATGCAACTTATTAAGGAGAACCAACACACAGCAGAGCAGTTTGATATATACGTTTCTCCAGTGTTTTAGACTTGATCATACAGCTAATTCTCCTATGACTGTATATACCAGGAAATATCTGTTTCTACAGTCTCCAAGTAACGGGTTTCTGAAGTGTTACATTCACACATGATGTTTACTCTGTAAGTTGAATGTATGGTTTGACATTCATTCTGCTATATAGCTCCGTTTTGGTTTTGGAGTCAGATATTTCCTATTATACATCCTATATTCCCATTCACTGAGGAATATCCAAAAGCAGCTTTTAGAAGGAACGTGTTTCTTACTCGATAAATCTAAACATAGATGCAACTTCCTATGGTGAACGAACACACAGCAGAGCACTTTGATTGATACGTTTCTGCAAGCTTTCAGACTTGATCTTACCGCTTATTGTTATACACATTTAATTGGCTGAAAACATCTGTTCCCACACTCCCCAAAGAAAGGGTTTCTGAACTGCTACATTCACAAATCTGTTTAACTCTGTAAGTTGATTACATGATTTGACAATCATTCTGCTATATAGCTCCGTTTTCGTTTTACTCTCAGATATTTCCCATTACATAATATACTCCCATTCACTCAGGAATATCCACTCCCAGCTTTTAGAAGCAACGTGTTTCTAACTCGATGAATGTAAATATAGATGGAACTTCCTAAGGTGAACGCACACACAGCAGAGCAGTTTGATATATATATATCTCCAGTGTTTTAGACTCGATGTTACCACTAATTCTTATATACCTGTTTATGGCTGGAAATATCAGTTTCTGCAATCTCCAAAGAAAGGATTTCTCAACTGCTACATTCACACATCAGTTTAACTCTGTAAGTTGAATGTACGCTATGACCATCATTCTGCTAGATAGCTCCGTTTTCCTTTTACACCCAGATATTTCCCATTACATCCTATACTCCCATTCAATCAGGAATATCCAAACGCAGCTTTTAGAAGAAACGTGTTTCTAACTCGATGAATCTAAAAATAGATGCAACTTACTAAGGTGAAGGAACACAGAGCTGAGCAGTTTGATATATACATTTCTCCAGTGTTTTAGCCTTGATCTTACCGCTATTTCTTATATGCCTGTATATGGCTGGAAATATCTGTTTCTACACTCTCTAGAGAAAGAGTTTCGGATCTGCTACCTTCACACATCAGTTTAACTCTGTAAGTTGAATGTACACTTTGACAAT
>NW_022447700.1:0-2021 GCF_009761245.1 Sapajus apella | reverse complement strand
CAGCTGCTCCATGGAGGGCAAGTTGGCCGGGGCTGCCCCCAGCCCGCTGGGTGGGTGTCCGGTGCTGGAGTGTACAGGTACCTGAGGCATTGCCTGCTGATCACCCGCCCACTCGAACGCGGGGAACCGCGACAACCAGGGGGTTTGGGCACCCCGAAGAAGGGCAAGGACTCATTGTAGAGGAACAGAGAGAGAGCGCGGGTGAGCCGGCGGCGACACTAACCTCGAGCCGGGTCCGGTTCGCAGCCAAGTCACCTCTGCACGGCGCAGGATGCTATCTCCGAGGCCCGCAGGGAGAGAGCAGGCCGGCGCCAGCTCCCTCGTCGACTCCAAGCGCGATGTGGGTGCCTGCCTCCCCGACCTGACCTCGCCTCTTCTCTGGGGAGGCGTGGCCCTCAACCCCTGACCACGCCCTCCTCTGCCCCGCCCACTCTCCCCGGCCTTCTGAGATCAATCACTTGAGCGGCTGCCTCGCCCCGCCCAGGAGCCCAGTGGCCGAGGCCGAAGGAGTTTCGCGCCGCCATTCAGCTCCCGCCTCCTTCTCAGCTCCTCTCCGAGGGGCCCCCGGGCGTCCGCAGCCCCATCCCCGCTCTGCCCACACCCTAGTTCAGGGGCAGGGCTTCTGGGCTGACCTCGGCCGCCTGCGCCCTGGCTCCCCCAAGGGTCGGGGAGGCCCCACCACCACCCTTCGCGTCTCCTTTGACTCCTCGGTTTCCAGCTCCGCAACCTGAGGAGCGCCTCGGTGCACACGCGCTCACACTCGCGCGCGCCTGCACGCACACACGCACATGCTCCGCACACACAGGCAGACACGCAAGGGGGCCGGCAGGAGCTTCGCAGACGCTCCTCCTTCCTTCTCTTCCCAAGGAAGCTGCCCATCTTAACTCGGCAAACTGCTGCTCCTTGGCACAGGACAGCTCACCCAAGCGCCTGCTGCCTTCACTACTTCATCCCAGGTGCCCACACCCCAGGGCCATGATCACACCTAAGTCCAGAGGGAACGCAGGGCACCAAGGTGAACAGCCAATGCTGAAACAGTGGAGGGAGGGGGGGATTCGGCGTGACCGCCCCTGGCGACATCCAGGGAGGCACGGCAGCCGCCGGGCATCACCCCTCCACCACAGATCTCTCTCCTCCAGGACCTGAGACCCTGTGGCGTGACCCCCACTTCTTCCAAGGTCATAAGATAGATTCGATGTGAGGGAGAGGGTGGTTGGGCACAGATGTGAGCTACAAATTCGGAGACTGTCCACAGCCTGCCCATGTGCTGACCTCCGCTGGGTCTACACACAGACAGACCCCTGTCTCCCCTGCCCCGGGTCTCAAGCGGAACACATTTGCTTAGAGTAAGCGGTCACCTTTCCTAGTCCCCGCCTCTCTGCCTCCTGGGAGCTGATGAAACACACAGTGCAACCAAAGATTCTCTTGGCAAAAAAATGAGAAAGAATCAAAGTAGCAAGGTGGGTCTCAGGCTATCCTGCAGACACATTAGAGCTTGCCAGTCCCTCTCTACTGCTCCCAAAGGTGTGCCAATAAAGAAGAAAAAAAAAAAAACTTGGCTGAATCAGGCTAGTCCTTCCTTACAGCACCCTCCTTTCCCCGGTCCCCAGCTTCTTGTCCCCTCTTGGTAGCAGAAAGACTGACACCTGAGAACACCTGAGTCACGTCCCAGCAGAACAGTATACAAAATTGCGGCCTGTAACAATATGACCAATGGTGAGCTGGGCTCGGTGGCTCACGCCTAAATTCCAGCACTTTGGGAGGCCCACGCGGACAGACCACTCGAGTTCAGGGGTTTGTGACTAGCCTGGGAAATATGGCAAAACCATGTCTCTACGAACATTACAAAACTCACCTGGGCTTGGTGGGAGGTGCCTATAATCTCAGCTACTCAGGAGGCTGGGGCAGGAGAATCGCTTGAACCCAAGAGACAGAGCTTGCAGTGAGCTAGGGTCACACCACTGCACTCCAGCATGGGTGACAGAATGAGATTCCATTTCAAAAAACAACAACAAATCGAT
>NW_022447699.1:0-2022 GCF_009761245.1 Sapajus apella | reverse complement strand
CTGAAAGTAATGGCAAAAACCGCGATTCCTTTTGCACCAAGCTAATACGAAGGTGCAGATTGTGTGACATGGATTCTCAGCTATCTGAGAGTCATCATTAACTACCTTCCTGGCCACCCACATGCAAGTCCTGTTGATTCTGTGTTATGTTATTCATAATAATAAATACCCACGCAATTACTTCCCAACTGCAAAACTACAGCATTGAAAGTAACTTAAGTCTTTCTGTGTGGCCCTCCCTAGCTAGTCATGCGTTAACTAGGGTTCATTATTTTCTTGCTTCCCTTTTTATATAATTTTATTGTATAAAATTTATATATTACATAAAATTTTTATATAATTGTATATGTAAAAGGGGAAAGGTATTGGGTACAAATATATGAGTCATATTTATTAATGTGAATGCGCTGGTCTACTAAAAAATGTCTTATTGGGTTGAAATGCAAACCCCAATTTTATGCTGTATGATAAAACACAGAGATTGAAAAGGCTGAAAGTATTGTGTTGTATTTTAATTTTAACTCTTTTAACGTTATAAAAAGAATATCATGTGTGGTGTGATCTTTTGGACTTTTTAAACTTAAAGTTATATTGCTATGATTCATTCAGGTTGTTATGTTTACCTGGACTGGAGTTCATTTATCATGACTGCTGTCAACTATTACATTCCATACCTTTGACATTATTTATTGATTTCACTGTTGGTGGGCTTTTAGGTCGTTGAAGGTTTTGCTCTGAAAAGTAGTGATATCATGAACATTCTTATATATATGTCCTGATGCACAAATGCAACCATTTCTCTGATAATACACTTCGGTTAATTACGTTTAACAATCTACACGTGAGAATGTAGTCATTCTGCTGTCATTGTCTGCATTCCAAACAAAGTTAAGCAGAAATTCATGAAGAAAGTTTCTGGAATGATTAGTTCAACTTATTTCTTACTGATAGGCTCAACTCTAAGGAGCCAGAATTATTTCTGGTCCCTTGGACATTTGTATGGTCTTGTTTCCTCTTAGTACCTGTTGTCAATATAACTAAGACAGAATAACATAGATATAATACAAAATGTATAGAACTAAGCAGCTGTAATATGCATACGGCTAGATGAAGTTGGCAGGCCCGGTTCCATGAGACACTTCAGATGAAGGTAGGCCTCGTTCTCATTCTAGTCCTTCTTGTAGTGCAGCCTCCTTGAAATCTGGAATGATTTATTGGACTGTCATTGTTCGTAACCATGTGGACAAATGTGGCTGGAAATACCAGCAAATCTTGTATTATCCACAAAAGCAGCTCTCCCTCCAGCCAATACGATAAACCAAAGGATATTGCTGAGAGTTCACTACCTACACTCAAATTCTTCATTGGATATGTATTAAATGTATGCTAAATCTAGCATTGTAAACCACTGGCTGTTCTTGTACCATAGGCTTTTTATTTTCAAGCAGAAAGGTCGCTAGTTTTAAAGGTGTGAAAAATGTAGCCTGGCCCAGCTTAGGTTTCCTTGTTTATTTATCTTAGATCTTCGGGACGGAGAAATCTAAAAAACAAAACCACCCGTATTCCCTAGGTGACAGAAAGATCAAACAGCTTGAAGAAAGCAGTTCACTCGAACATCAGACTTACAATGAGTTAAAATGTTTTCTTTCTTGCATTTATCATGTTTCTATTTAAACTCAAATTCTTTTTTTTAATTAAAAAATTGTGTGGGTACATAGGTATATATATTTATGAGGTACATGAGATGTTTTGATACAGGCATGCAAAGTATAGTAATCACGTCATGGAAAATGGAGTATTCATCCCTTCAAGCTTTAATCCTTTGTGAACACCAATTTCTTGAAGAGCAGGATATGCATCCAGGTTTTTAAGAAGATGATTTTTTATTCTGAAGACCTGACCATTTGCCTTCCATTTACAGGTATGCAGTAGGATCACTCAAGCCACAGTTTTGAATGTGCACATGCAATTATATGCCAGGAGAAACTTTCTGCAAGGGCAATAGAGTTCCAAGTTTCTCTC
>NW_022447698.1:0-2022 GCF_009761245.1 Sapajus apella | reverse complement strand
GGAGACTTTAACACCCCATTGTCAACATTAGACAGATCAACCAGACACAAAATTAACAAGGATATCCAGGACTTGAACTCAGACCTGGACCAAGCAAACCTAATAGACATTTACAGAACTCTCCACCCCAAAGCCACAGAATATACATTCTTCTCAGCACCACATCGCACCTACTCTAAAATTGACCACATAATTGGGAGTAAATCACTCCTCAGCAAATGCAAAAGAATGGAAATCTTAACAAACAGTCTCTCAGACCACAGTGCAATCAAGTTAGAACTCAGAATTCAAAAACTAACTCAGAACCGCACAGCTTCATGGAAACTGAACAACTTGCTCTTGAATGTTGACTGGATAAACAATGAAATGAAGGCAGAAATAAAGATGTTCTTTGAAACCAACGAGAATGAAGACACAACATACCAGAATCTCTGGGACACATTTAAAGCAGTCTCTAGAGGAAAATATATAGCAATAAGTGCCCCCATGAGAAGCAAGGAGAGATCAAAAATTGACACCCTATCGTCAAAACTGAAAGAGTTAGAGGAGCAAGATCAAAAAAAATCAAAGTCTAGCAGAAGACAAGAAATAGCTAAGATCAGAGCAGAACTGAAGGAGATAGAGACACAAAAAAACCTTAAAAAAATCAATAATTCCAGGAGCTGGTTTTTTGAAAAGATCAACAAAATAGACAGACCCCTAGCCAGATTAATAAAAAAGAAAAGAGAGAATAACCAAATTGATGCAATAAAAAACGATAAAGGGGATATCACCACAGATGCCACAGAAATTCAAACCATCATCAGAGATTATTACAAACAACTCTACGCACACAAACTAATAAACCTGGAAGAAATGGATAAATTCCTGGACACTTGCCTCCTGCCAAGCCTAAACCAGGAAGAAGCCGAAACCCTGAACAGACCCATAACAAGGTCTGAAGTTGAGGCAGCAATTAAGAGCTTACCTCCCAAAAAAAGCCCAGGTCCAGATGGGTTCACAGCTGAATTCTAGCAGACATACAAAGAGGAGCTGGTACCATTTCTTCTGAAACTATTACAAACAATACAAAAAGAGGGAATTCTTCCCAAATCATTTTAGGACACCAACATCATCCTGATTCCAAAACCCGGCAGACTCAACAAGAAAAGGAAACTACAGGCCAATATCCATGATGAACATAGATGCAAAAATCTTCAATAAAATACTGACAAACCGATTGCAACAGCACATCAAAAAGCTTATCCACCATGATCAAGTAGGCTTCATCCCGGGGATGCAAGGCTCGTTCAACATACGCAAGTCTATAAACGTAATTCACCACATAAACAGAACCAAAGACAAAAACCACATGATTATCTCAGTTGATGCAGAGAAGGCCTTTGACAAAATTCAACAGCTCTTTATGCTAAAAAGCCTCAATAAGCTAGGTATCAATGGAACGTATCTCAAAATAATAAAAGCTATTTATGACAAACCAACAGCCAATATCATACTGAATGGGCAAAAACTGGAAGCATTCCCCTTGAAATGTGGCACCAGACAAGGATGCCCTCTCTCACCACTGCTATTCAATATAGTATTAGAAGTTCTAGCCAGAGCAATCAGGCAAGAAAAAGAAATAAAGGGCATTCAAATAGGAAAGGAGGAAGTCAAATTGTCTTTATTTGCAGATGACATGATTGTATATCTAGAAGATGCCATCGTCTCAGCCCCAAACCTCCTGAAACTGATAAGCAACTTCAGCCAAGTCTCAGGATACAAAATCAATGTGCAAAAATCACATGCATTCCTATACACCAATAACAGACTTAAAGAGTGCCAAATCAAGAACAAACTTCCATTCACAATTGCCACAAAGAGAATAAAATACCTAGGAATAGAACTAACAAGGAATGTAAAGGACCTCTTCAAGGAGAACTACAAGCCACTGCTCAACGAAATAAGAGAGGACACAAACAGTTGGAGAAACATTCCATGTTCATGGTTAGGAAGAATCAATATCGTGAAAATGGCCATACT
>NW_022447697.1:0-2022 GCF_009761245.1 Sapajus apella | reverse complement strand
GAAGACCAACTTCATGAAATAAAACAAAAAGACAAGATTAGAGAAAAAAGGATAAAAAAGAACGAGCAAAGTCTCCAAGAAATATGGGACTATGTGAAAAGACCTAATCTATGTTTGATAGGTGTACCTGAATGTGACGAAGAGAATCTATCCAAGTTGGAAAATATGCTTCAGGATATTATTCAGGAAAACTTTCCCAACCTAGCAAGGCAGGACAATATTCAACTCCAGGTAATACAGAGAACACCACAAAGATATCCCTCAAGAAGACCAACCTCAAGGCACATAATCGCCAGATTCACCAGTGTTGAAATGAAAGAGAAAATACTCAGGGCAGCCAGAGAGAAAGGTCAGGTTACCCACAAAGGGAAGCCTATCAGACTCACAGCAGATCTCTCAGCAGAAACCCTACAAGCCAGAAGAGAGTGGGGGCCAATATTCAACATCCTTAAAGAAAAGAACTTTCAACCCAGAATTTTACATCCAGCCAAACTAAGCTTCACAAACGAAGGAAAAATAAAATCTTTTGTGAACAAGCAAGCACTCAGAGATTTCATCACCACCAGGCCTGCTTTACAAGAGCTTCTGAAAGAACCACTACAAATAGAAAGGAACAACCAGTATCAGCCTTTCTAAAAAATGCCAAAAAATAAAGAACATCAACATAATTAAGAACTTGCATCAACTAATGGGCAAAACAGCCAGCCAACATTAAATGGCAGTATCAAACTCACATATATTGTTATTAATTCTAAATTTAAATCAACTAAATCCCCCAATCCAAAGACACAGACAGGCAAAAAAAGCCAAGACCCATCTCACATGCAAGGATACACAAAGACTCAAAACAAAGGGATGGAGAAAAATTTACCAACCAAATGGAGAGCAAAAATAAATAAATAGAAAGCAGGAGTTGCAATTTTTGCAGATAAAATAGACGTTAAAGCAACAAAGATCAAAAGAAGCAAAGAAGGATATTACATAATAAAAGGATCAATGTAACAAGAAGAGCTAAAGATCCTAAATATTATACGCACCCAGTACAGGAATACCCAGATATATAAGACTTATAAAGAGACTTGGACTCCCACACAATAATAGTAGGAGACTTCAACGTCAATATTAGACAGATCAATGAGACAGAAAGTTAACATCGATATCCAGGGCTTGAACTCAGATCCGGAACAAGTAGACTTAATTAACATTTATAGAACTCTCCACTTTAAATACACAAAATATACGCTCTTATCAGTACCACATCACACCTATTTATAGGTTTAAATGAAATATTGGTTGGCTGCTTGTTATTTTCTTCCCTCATTTTTTTTAATGTCTCTATTATTAAACACAATTACAGTCATACCCATTTTTAGACTGCATTTTAGCCCGGGCAATAAAGCAACACCCCGTTCTCTCTCCCTCTTCCTCTTCCTCTTTCTTCCTCTCCTTCATTCTTTTTTTTCTTTCTTTTTTTTTTTTATTCTTTCTCTTTCTTTCTTTCTTCCAAAAAAAAAAAACCACACACATGGTAAATCTATGAAACAGAAAGTTTGCTCGTGCAAATAAATGAACTTCCCTTTGGTTTCAGTGATCAGGGATCCCAAATTCAATCGCCCTCAATACCCAGAGAAGTATCTGGAATAAGTGGAACATATAGGGTATGAGCGAAGTTCACACGTTCCCGTAAGAAAAGCTATGCAGCAAACATATTGATTTATGTTCATTAGTAAGTTTCAGTGTGGGGACACTAAGGCATAGTGGAGACTATGGCAAATCAGAGGAAGCCGCATATCTAAAGTAGCTCCCGGAGATTGCTGCTTCATGGGGTATCAGTGTTGCTAGAGCTTTCACTTTTTTTTAAAGGAGGTGAAAGTCGGGATTTTTTTTTTTTTTTTTTTTTGACAGGGTTTTGCTCTGTCATCCAGGCTGGAGCACAGTGGCATGATCTTGGCTCACTGCAACCTCCACCTCCTGGGTTCAAGAGATTCTTCTGCCTCAGCCTCCTGAGTAGCTGGGACTACA
>NW_022447696.1:471-2022 GCF_009761245.1 Sapajus apella | reverse complement strand
GTGGAAATATCTCTTTCCAGATTCTCCAAAGAAAGGGTTAGTGAACTGCTACATTCACACAATTCTTTATCTCTGTAAGTTTAATATACACCTTGTCAATCATTCTGCTACATAGCTCCGTTTTTGTTTTAGAGTCAGATATTTCTCATTAAACCCTATACTCCCATTCACTCAGGAATATCCAAACGCAGCTTGTTGGAGAAACGTGTTTGTAACTGGCCGAATCTAAACATAGATTCAACTTCCGAAGGTGAACGAACACACAGTGGAGCAGTTTGAAAGAGACTTTTGTCTAATGATTTAGATGCGATCTTAAAGCTAATTCTTAAGACTCTGAGTATGGGTGGAAATATCTCTTTCCAGATTCTCTAAAGAAATGGTTAGTGAACTGCTACATTCACGCAATTGTTTAACTCTGTAATTTTAATATACACCTTGACAATCATTCTGCTACATAGTTAAGTTATTGTTTTAGAGCCAGATATTTCTCATTAAACCTTGTACTCCCATTCACTCAGGAATATCCAAACGCAGGTTTTTCGAAAAACGTGTTTCTAACTCGCAGAATCTAAACATAGATACGTCTTCTGAAGGTGAACGAACACAGAGTGGAGCAGTTTGAAAGGGACGTTTCTCGTATGATTTAGATGCGATCTTAAAGCTAATTCTTGAGTCTATGTATGGGTGGAAATATCTCTTTCCAGATTCTCCAAAGAAATGTTTAGTCAACTGCTACATTCACACAATTGTTTAACTCTATAAGTTTAATATACACCTTGACAATCATTCTGCTACATAGCTCCGTTTTTGTTTTAGAGGCAGATATTTCACATTAAACCCTATACTCCCATTCACTCAGGAATATCCAAACGCAGCTTTTTGAAGAAACGTGTTTCTAACTGGCAGAATCTAAACATAGATGCAACTTCCGAAGCTGAACGAACACACAGTGGAGCAGTTTGAAAGAGACGTTTCTCATATGATTTAGATGCGATCTTAAAGCTAATTCTTAAGAGTCTGAGTATGGGTGGAAATATCTCTTTACAGATTCTGTAAAGAAACGGTTAGTGAACTGCTACATTCATGCAGTTGTTTAACTCTGTAAGTTTAATATACACTTTGACAATCATTCTGCTACATAGTTCCATTATTGTTGTAGAGCCAGATATTTCTCATTAAACCTTATACTGCCATTCACTCAGGAATATCCAAACTCAGCTTTTTGGAGAAACGTGTTTCTAACTAGCAGAATCTAAACATAGATGCGTCTTCTGAAGGTGAACGAACACAGAGTGGAGCAGTTCGAAAGAGACGTTTCTCGTATGATTCAGATGCGATCATAAAGCTAATTCTTAAGAGTCTGTATATGGCTGGAAATATCTCTTTCCAGATTCTCCAAAGAAATGGTTAGTCAACTGCTACATTCACACAATTGTTTAACTCTGTAAGTTTAATATACAACTTGACAATCATTCTGCTACATAGTTCCGTTTTTGTTTTAGAGCCAGATATTTCTCAGTAAACCCTATACTCCCATTCACTCAGCAATAT
>NW_022447696.1:0-371 GCF_009761245.1 Sapajus apella | reverse complement strand
GCTAATTCTTAAGAGTCTGAGTATGGGTGGAAATATCTCTTTACATAATCTCCAAAGAAAGGGTTAGTGAACTGCTACATTCACACAATTGTTTAACTCTGTAAGTTTATTATACACCTTGACAATCATTCTGCTACATAGTTCCGTTATTGTTTTAGAGCCAGATATTTCTCATTAGACGTTTTACTCCCATTCACTCAGGAATATCCAAACGCAGCTTTTTGGAGAAACGTGTTTCTAACTCGCAGAATCTTAACATAGGTGCGTCTTCTGAAGATGAACGAATACAAAGTGGAGCAGTTTGAAAGAGTCGTTTCTTGTATGATTCAGATGCGATCATAAAGCTAATTCTTAAGAGTCTGTATATGGCT
>NW_022447695.1:0-2023 GCF_009761245.1 Sapajus apella | reverse complement strand
GTTCTTAGCGGTCTCTGGAAGGATTTAGAAATTTTTATGTTTTCATTTTATTTATGTATTATTTTTTGAGACATGTTTTACTCCTGTCTCCCAGGCTGGAGTGCAGGGGCATGATCTTGCCTCATTACAGCCTCTGCCTCACAGGTTCCAGTGATTCTCCTGCCTCAGGCTCCCGAGTAGCTGGGATTACAGGTGTGTGCCACCATTCCCGGCTAATTTTTTCTTTTCTTTCTTTCTTTTCTTTTATTTATTTATTTATTTTTTTATTTTTTTGAGATGCAGTCTTGCACTGTCCTCCGGGCTGGAGTGTAGTGGTGCCATCTCAGCTCACTGCAACCTCCGCCTCCTGGGTTCAACTGATATTCCTGCCTCAGCCTTCTGAGTATTATGGGTGCTCACCACCATGCCTGGCTAATTTTTTATATATGTACACATTTGTTTTTTTGTTTGAGACAAACAAAAAAACCCATATGCATATATATATATAACTCTGTCGTCCAGGCTGGAATGCAGTGGCACACGATCCTGGCTCACTGCAACTTCCATCTGCTGGGGTTAAAGTGATTCTCCTCTCTCAGCCTCCTGAGTAGCTGGGATTACAGACGCTTGCCATGGTGCCCAGGTAATTTTTGTATTTTTAGTAGAGACAGGGTTTCACTATCTTGGCCAGGCTGGTCTTGAATTCCTGACCCTGTGATCCACTGCCTCAACCTCCCTAAGTGCTGGAATTACAGGTGTGAGCCACCGTGCCTGGCCAAGTTTTTGTACTTTTAGTAGAGATGGGGTTTCACTATGTTGGCCAGGCTGGTCTCAAACTCCTGACTTGGTGATCTGCCCACCTCAGCCCCCCAAAGTGCTGGGATTACAGGCATGGTCCACTGCAACCAGCCTAATTTTTGTATTCTTAGGCGAATGGGGAAATGTGCTGATGGGCGTCACAGGGCCTAGGTGGTAAGCAGAAGGGAGCCAATTCACTGCTTGGCATCTGGGACAGGTGCTGAGCTCCAGAGAACCTGGGCCCTGGTGGCTGCTCCTTCCTCACCTTAGACACCCATTTGGTGTCTGTGAAACATCATCCACTGCTTTAAATTAATGCTATTCATTGGAGTTTTATTGGTTTTGTAGTTTTGTTTAGCCTTAATTAGTAAACACGTCTTGATTTTATAATTGAAAGGAGCAATAATTACAGAGTTTATACGTAGCCTGATGAATAATAAAATGAACTCAAATCAGCCCTGGAAGGTCTGGAGGAATATAGGCCCATGGGTGGTCTGTACATTCTAGATGTTTGAGAATCCAGCTGCTGATGACCAAAACCTGTGAGGCCAGGAGGCAGCCTATGAGATGGCCTGAGAAAGGAGCTGCCATCTGTAGAGGCTGTGTGGGTGCCAGGCTCTGGGCCTGATGCCTTGTTGAAGTTCTTTGATTGAGTCTCCCAGTAATCCAATGGAGTGGAATTCATCTCATTTTTTAAGATGAGGATCCTGAGGCCCAGACATGTCAGATAGCTTGCCTGAGGTCACACAGCTAGGAGGTGGTGGATCTGCTAAAACTTTATTGACAGCGTGTGAAAGACAATAAGACTTCATTTAAGTTGGGGGGCAGCATCTGACCGGGGCCACAGCAGCTGGGGAGAGAGATTGGGCTCACTCTGAATTCAGCAATGGCAAGTGGCAATTGATGGCCAGAGAGCAGTGTGGGCTCAGTGGATGGGAAACCTCTTCAGAGGAAACACCTGGGGGATTCTGGCTAAACGGATCTGATGGGATTTTTTTTCTATTATTATTATTATACTTTAAGTTCTGGGGTACATGTGCAGAACGTGCAGGTTTGTTACATAGGTATACACGTGATGGTGATTGGCTGCACCCATCACCCCATCACTTACATTAGGTATTTCTCCTAATGCTATCCCTCCTCTAACCTCCCACCCCCTGCTATTCCTCCCCTAGCTCTCCCCTACTCCCTGAAGGCCTTGGTGTGTGATATTCCCCTCCCTGTGTCCCTGCATTCTCATTGTTCA
>NW_022447694.1:0-2023 GCF_009761245.1 Sapajus apella | reverse complement strand
TGTTTTTTTTTTTTTTTTTTTTTTTTTTTTTGAGTTAGAGTTTCGCTCTTGTTGCCCAGGCTGGAGTGCAATGGCGCGATCTCGGCTCACCGCAACCTCCGCCTCCTGGGTTCAGGCAATTCTCCTGCCTCAACCTCCTGGGTAGCTGGGATTACAGGCACGCGCCACCAGGCCCAGCTAATTTTTTTGTATTTTTAGTAGAGACGGGGTTTCACCACGTTGACCAGGATGGTCTCGATCTCTTGACCTCGTGATCCACCCGCCTCGGCCTCCCAAAGTGCTGGGATTACAGGCGTGAGCCACTGCGCCCGGCCTCAGGCTGGTCTTTAACTCTTGGGCTCAAGTGACCCTCTTTCCTTGGCCTCCCAAATTGCTGGGAATCACAGGTGTAAGCCACCATGCCTGGCTTTTTTCAATATTTTTTATTTTTATTTTATTTTATTTATTTATTTATTTTTTTGAGACGGAGTTTCGCTGTTGTTGCCCAGACTGGAGTGCAATGGCACGATCTCTGCTCACCGCAACCTCCGCCTCCTGGGTTCAAGCAATTCTCCTGCCTCAGCCTCCCGAGTAGCTGGGATTACAGGCACGCACCATCATGCCCAGCTAATTTTTGTATTTTTAGTAGAGACGGAGTTTCACCTTGTTGACCAGGATGGTCTCGATCTCTTGACCTCGTGATCCACCCGCCTCGGCCTCCCAAAGTGCTGGGATTATAGGCTTGAGCCACCGCGCCCGGCCTGTACATTATAATTTTTTTTTTTTTTTTTTGAGACGGGGTTTCTCCATGTTGGTCAGGCTGGTCTCCAACTCCCGACCTCAGGTGATCCGCCCGCCTCGGCCTCCCAAAGTGCTGGGATTACATTGGCTCACGCTTGTATTCCCAGCCCTGTGGGAGACCAAGGCAAGGGGATCACCTGAGCCCTGGAGTTCAAGACCAGCCTGGGCAACACGGTGAAATCTCCAATCTATTTTATTTTGTTCTTTTTTTTTTGAGACGGAGTCTTGCTCTGTTACCAGGCTGAAGTGCAGTGGCGTGATCTTGGCTGACTGCAACCTCTGACTCCCTGGTTCAAGCTATTCTCCTGCCTCAGCCTCCCAAGTAGCTGGGACTACAGGCATGTGCCACCACAGCCAGCTAATTTTGGTATTTTTAGTAGAGACAGGGTTTCACCAAACTTCTGCCTCCAGGGTTCAAGTGATTCTTCTGCCTCTGCCTCCAGAGTAGCTGGGATTATAGGCATGAGCCACCATGCCTGCTATTTTTTTTATTTTTAGTAGAGACAGGGTTTCAACATGTTGGCCAGGCTTGTCTCGAACTCCTGACCTCAGGTGATCCACCTGCCTCAGCCTC
This sequence comes from Sapajus apella, assembly GCF_009761245.1. Classification (NCBI taxonomy): domain Eukaryota; kingdom Metazoa; phylum Chordata; class Mammalia; order Primates; family Cebidae; genus Sapajus; species Sapajus apella. The sequence goes on along the minus strand of NW_022447694.1, from coordinate 669 downwards.
CCAAAGTGCAAAACCCTCCTCTCTACAAAAAAAAAAAAAAAAAAAGCAAAAATTAGGTGTGGTGGCGCACACCTGTAGTCCTACCTACTCAGGAGACTGAGGTGGGAGGATCACCTGAACCGGAAACTCGAGGCTGCAGAGTAAGACGTGATCATAACCCTGCATGACAGAGCCAGATAGTTTCAAAAAATAAACAAACAGGGCCGAATGTGGTGGCTCACACCTGTAATCCCAGCACTTTTGGAGGCCAAGGTGGGTGGATCACCTGAGGTTGGGAGTTTGAGACCAGCCTGATCAACATGAAGAAACCCTGTCTCTACTAAAAATACAAAATTAGCCAGGTGTGGTGGTAGGTGCCTGTAATCCCAGCTACTCGGGAGGCTGAGGCAGGAGAATTGCTTGAACCTGGGAGGTGGATGTTACAGTGAGCCAAGGTTGGGCTATTGCACCGGAGCCTGGGCAACAAGAGCGAAACTCCATCTCAAAAAAATAAAGAAAGAAACAAAGCCAAATATTTCTACTAGTGCCTGACAAGGTAAAAAATACTGCAAAGAGTTGTTATTGTTAAAAGCTTGTGTTAGGAATTGGAGCTTCCTAGAAATGCTCTTTGAAAAAAAAATGCTTTTTCTTTCTTTTTTTTTTTTTTTTTTTTGAGACGGAGTTTCCCTC
>NW_022447693.1:1643-2023 GCF_009761245.1 Sapajus apella | reverse complement strand
GCTTTTGCTTTTAAACTTTTAAATCTACCAGAGCATGCAGCCCAGTGTTTGGGGAGGTGACTGTATGGGGAGATTACAGTGTGGGAAACTATCCTGCCTAGGCCAAGGCCTCATGGAGCCCACGGTTCCCTAGGGCCAGGAGAGCACTGGAGCGCACCCTGACACCCATTGGAAACCTGAAATCCACACCTGCAGGAGATCAGGAAGGGGGGTTCAGCCTCCAATGCACCTGCAGCCAGGTGAGACAGGTAAAGCTGGGCACTAAGCAGATCTCCTTCCTGACCTTCCTCTCCTGCCTCCTCCAAGCAGAGGAGTAGTGACAGCTGCCCATCAGCCCATTGGCTAGATTGAGGTCACTGAATCTGGGTCCCAACAGGCTA
>NW_022447693.1:0-1633 GCF_009761245.1 Sapajus apella | reverse complement strand
CACTGCCCAGGCTCAAGCATCCAGGCTGTGGAAGGGCCAGCATTCAGAAAGAAGGGAACTGTGTGTGTGGGTTCTCTGGCAGTCAGGAGCCTTGGTGGACAGAGCCCCCTATGAGGGTGCAAGCCCCCTTCTCACTCCACAGCAATGCTGTGAGAAGGAATTGTAGGGTTTTGGGGTGTGGACCCTCCCCACCCCACCCATGGGACACTCTGGGTTAATTAAGTGCTGACTTTGGTCTCGCCTCCCCCACGTGCTCCCTGGGGCCTGTTGGGTCCCCAGGTCCAACCCCAGGAGTCCCTCTCTCCTGGGCCTCAGCCCATGCAATACTCTTTGCCCTGGAGACTTCTTGAGGCCCCCACCTGGGACCCAGCCAGTAGACAGGAGGCCACCTGGGGCCCTCGGGAGTCTTTGTGGGAGGGGTGGGGGCTCCATGGAGCCCACAGAGAACTCTTAGGGGTGTGGAAGTGACCTTATCTCCTGCCAGTAGGAGGTGGAGAGCCCAGGATATGCTCCCCCCAGGGAGGCTGCTCCTCCATTCAAAACAGTTGCCAAAATGTAGGTGCCTCCTTCCCTGACCCGTACTGAGGCAACCAGGCTCTTAGACAGGGCACGTGCCCAGGGAGCAGGCTCAGGTCATCCTGGAGAAGCAGCTCTGTTGATCCTCCCTGCCAAGCTCCAACCTCACTCAGCACCCAGGCCAGGGTCCTGGAGAAAAGCCCACCACGCACCACCACCCCTGCCTTAGGCAGTGGGAAAGGAACAGTTCTGTGTCTCCGTTCCCGCTTTCACCTTTCAGGGGCGTCTGGATGGCCGATGGGAAAGACCAGGAAGATCCCGATTGTGCCCAATTGTGGCAGGCATCTGGATGCTCCGGGAGGGCTGGATCGGGCCTCGCGGAGGGTTCTTCCACCTCCCACCTTCCCTACCTGAGGCTCGGGGCTCCCCAGAAGCTACAACCCAACCTGGGGCAACCCAAAGTCTCCAGTGGAGGGGAAGGTGAACGGATCGGTCTCTATCCCCTTTCCCCTACCCGCCCTGAGCATGACTCTGGTGTCTGGGGCCCACAGCTGACTTAACTTTGAGACTGCAGTGGCACCCGACCTGGCGGGCTTCCGGGTGTCCCCAAGCTCCTCCCGGCGGGCTGAGACGCACGTGCATCCAGCAGGCTGACACACAGGCCACCGCCACGCATGCAAACCCGTGCCTGCAAGTCCTTGCATGGCCCACATCTGCACACACGCCATTCCAGAACCGCGCTCTCCCCTCGCTCGGCCCCGGCACACGTGTTCACGCAGGAAAGCCCGCGCACCCAGCCGGCCCCACACCGACGCCCGCAGACCGGAGGGAGGTCCGGGAGCAGGGGCGGCCTGGTCGAGGGGTCCAGGCAGCCTCCGCCTCAGGGCGATCCCGCCAGCCTGGGCTGAGGCCGGAGGGTGAGTCAAGACCTCGGCCTTTCCAAGTGCTGGGTTACAGCCCTGAGCCGTTGTGCCTCCCGTTTCTTTTTTTTGAATTTGCTATGTGACCCAGACTGGAGTGCAACACTGTGGTCACGCCTGGCTGCAGCGTGAACCTCCTGGGAACAAGCTAGCCTCCCACCTCAGCCTGTAAGCCTGAGCCGTTGTGCCCATCCCTT
>NW_022447692.1:172-2023 GCF_009761245.1 Sapajus apella | reverse complement strand
TTTCAAGTACTTCTATAGGAAAAATTTCTACAAATGGTATTGTGTGTCAGAGAGTAGGTAAGTTTGTTATTTTGACAACAAGGTGCCATTATTTTCTACAGATGCTCTCTCCTTGCCCAAGTACCTGTTTTTGCACAGTTGGATCTGTGTGACTCTGTCAAACTTTCCTTTTTTCTTTTTTTGGAGACAGAATCTCGCTCTGTTGCCCAGGCTGGAGTGCGGTGGCGCTATCTCGGCTCACTGCAACCTCTGTCTCCCAGGTTCAAGCGGTTCTCGTTCCTCATCCTCCCGAGCACCTGGGATTGTAGGCACCCGTCAGCATGCCCGGCTAATTTTTTGCATTTTTAGTAGGGATGGGGTTTCACCATGTTGCCCAGGCTGGTTTGAAACTCCTGGGCTCAGGTGATCTGCCTGTCTTGGTCTCTCAAAGTGTTGGGATTATAGACGTGAGCCACTGTGCCTGGCTCTAGAGACTTTTATTTTTTCCAAATCTGATAAGCAATAAATGGTCCCTCAATGTAGTTTAAACATGTTAGGGTTGTGGAGGTATTATTGAAATAAAAGAAACTGTACATATTTAAAGTGTACAACTTGGTAAGTCTTGATATAGGCACACACTTGCAAAACCATCACCACAGTCAAGAAAATGAACATACTCATTATCCCCAAAGGTTTCCTCCTGCCTATTCGTAATCCCTTGGTCTTTGCTCTCTCTTACTGCTCCCCTCTCTAAACAACTAATGATCTTTCTGTCACTATAGATTAGTTGGCTTTTCCTAACTTGTTTATCCACTTAACTATTAATGGACGTTTGGATGGTTTTCAGGTTTTGTTTTGATTTTTTTTAACTATTACAATAAAAGCTACTCTGAGTATTCATTCACACATCTTTTTATGGACATACGTTTCCTTTTCTCTGGGGTAAATACCTAGGAGTGGGATGGCTGGATTACATGGTAGGTGCCTCACTTTTTACTAAATGGCCGAAGTGGTGTAGCTCTATTATTCTTCATTCCCATCAGCACAGTATGAGAGTTCAAATTTCTCCACATTCTCAGCACTGCTTGGTACGCCCAGTTTTTCTAATTTTGATCATTTAAATATGTGTGTAGCAGGCTAGGCCCGGTGCTTTGCACCTGTAATCCCAGCACTTGGAAAGGACAAGGCGGGTGGATCACTTGAGCCCAGGAGTTCAAGACCAGCCTGGCCAAAGTGGCAAAAACCCATCTTTACTGAAAATACAAAAATTAGCTAGGCATAAGCACACCCATAATGCCAGCCATTCAGGAGGCTGAGGCAAAAGAATTGCTTGAACTCAGGAAGTGGAGGTTGCAGTGAGCGGAGAATATGCCACTGTACTCCAGCCTGGGCAACAGAGGGAGACACTATCTTAAAAAAATAAATTAATTAAATAAATAAATATTTTCTTTGGTAAAGTGCTGATTTGAATCTTTAGATCACTTTTTTTTTTTTTTTTTTGAGACAGGGTTTCACTCTTGTTACCCAGGCTGGAGTGCAATGGCGCAATCTCGGCTCACCGCAACCTCCGCCTCCTGGGTTCAGGCAATTCTCCTGCCTCAGCCTCCTGAGTAGCTGGGATTACAGGCACGCGCCACCATACCCAGCTAATGTTTTGTAGTTTTAGTAGTGACGGGGTTTCACCATGTTGACCAGGATGGTCTTGATCTCTTGACCTCATGATCCACCCGCCTCGGCCTCCCAAAGTGCTGGGATTACAGGCTTGAGCCACCGTGCCCGGCTAGGCCACTTTTAAGTAGGGTGATTTCTTATTGCTGAGTTTTAAGAATTCTTTATTTTCTGAATATAAGTCCTTTTTTTTTTTTTTTTTTT
>NW_022447692.1:0-72 GCF_009761245.1 Sapajus apella | reverse complement strand
TTTTTTTTTTTTTTTTTTTGAGACGGAGTTTCACTCTTGTTACCCAGGCTGGAGTGCAATGGCACGATCTCG
>NW_022447691.1:0-2024 GCF_009761245.1 Sapajus apella | reverse complement strand
GGGGGGGGGCTGAGGAGCTGAGGCGCTGGAAGCGGCAGCGCGCGGCACCGGGAGGTCAACGCACCGAGGAAAGCGCACAGCGAACGCGGAGGCCCCGCGGCCCCCTGTGCGTCGTCCCCTCACGGCCGCCTGAACCTCGGGGCTCGCGTTCTCGCGTCACTGCGGGAGGCCCTGAGTGCCGGGACGAGGCCGCCTCCCGGCTCCCACCAGAGCCCGCGCGGGGAGGAGGGGACGGGAGGGCGCCCAGCCCACCGGGAGCCGCATCCGAAGCCCGCCCCACAGCCCTCCGGGAGACCCCCACTCACCTAAGGGCGTGACTCTGATCTCAGGCATCTCCTCCACGGCGCTACCGGACCCGCGAGTCGCACACACCGAGACGCGCTGCACGGGCGCAGCCACCACGGCATCAACTTCCGGTGCTCTTGCCGGAAATGAGGGTCGGCGCACCGGGCCGCCTGATTGGGCAGCATCCAACCAATCAGAGCGGCGGACGCAGGCGGGCGGGGCCCGGACCCCGGATGCGGTCCAGGTGAGCGGCTCGGGCTCGGCGGCCGCACCTGCCCGACCCAAACGGTGGGGTCCGAAGGTCGCCGAGGGGCCGGGAGCGGGAGGGGACGTCTTAGAAGGTTGGAGCGGGCGGGCGGCCAAGGACCGGGCTCCCGCGCAGGACAGAGCTGTCTCAGGTCGGCCCCTCCCCACTACCACCCCGCGCCTCAGCCCCTTCCTGGGCCCCTCGGCGGAGCAGGGACTCGAACCAGTGCCCACTCAGTCCGGTACCATCTGAAGCCCCTTCCCAGGTGAGACTCGCAGCGCTCGCTGGACAGGGCCCTGATCCCACCCAAGGCCTGGGGCGCCGTGGGGGCGGTCTCCTGCTGGCCTCCCAGCCTGCTGGCCCCCCAGGGCTGTGTGCTCAGACGGCCCTTGCGCCCAGCCCTGACCTTGGGCCGGTGGGCTGCCCTGGGAAAGGCCTGGAGGTGCCCTGGGTCACCTTCCTGGGCTGGCGAGCTGCCCGCGTCCTGCACAGCCACTGCCCTTCCTGTTGTCCCTGAGCCACCAGCCACAGCCCTGAGAGGCTCCTGGCAGCTCCTGTTGGCCACTGGCTCAGATCTGGGCAGGAAGGCGAGGCCTGCAGAATATCTGGTGACCAAGAAGGAAACCCCAGAGCCTCAGAGACCGTCTTCTCAGTGGACAGACAGACGCCCGAGGAGGGGAGGGGCGTGCTGGAAGTCTCTAGGGCTCCATCTTCCTGGGGCCCAGGAGCAGCCATCCCCCACACCTGAAACCCAGTGAGCTCACATCTGGGGCCTCCGCCTGGTGCCAAGCATGCAGCCCAACCTGTGGGGCCTGCAAGGCAAGGCTTCAGCACCTCCAGGCCACGGTGCTTCAGCAACCTGGGCCCTGGGTCGGGCAGGGCTTGCAGCCCGTGCTCCCCAGTGATGAAGGGCCCAGCAACCTGCCCACCTGCTCCTGGCCAGGAGTGCTCACCACGGCTGGGTGCCCTCCCCGCCCCTGCTGGAGTCCCTGCAGCCAGGGAAGTCAGGGCAGGTCTCCCAGCATCAAGGGGCCCAGGAACCTCCAGGCCCAGTGGGGCAAGGGTTCTTCCTGGTCGAGGAGGGAAGACCAGGGGGTGTCCCCTTGGGGCACCCGGGGAGACGGGGCAAGGGTGTTTGGTAACACCCACACAAAGCATGGGTGCCTGGATGTCTGGGGAGTGACTGTGTGAATGCCAGCAGAATCCAGAGCAGGGCCTGGGCCACTCACGGAAGCCTCCCTAGGGCTGCTAGGAGGGCCTTATGGCAATCTTGGGAGTGTGGTAAAAACTTTAGCCCAGCCACCCATCCGTGTGGGACTCATAGTTTCGGCAACGGCAGTGAAAACAGTTGCATCTATCCATCCAGCAAGCGCTGGCCCCACAGCCTCTCCTCTGCTTTGGGGATGCAGCATTGAGGAAGACGGGGGCAGTCTGTCCGGCAGCATGTCCGCCCCCCCCCCCCCCCCCCCCCCCCCCCCCCCCCCCCCCCCCC
>NW_022447690.1:939-2024 GCF_009761245.1 Sapajus apella | reverse complement strand
CAGCTTTTACAAGAAACGTGTTTCTAACTCGCTGAATCTAAACATAGATGCAACATCCTACCGTGAACGAACACCAAGCAGAACAATTTGAAGTAGACATTTCTCCCGTGTTTTAAACTCAGTGTTGCTTCTAGTTCTTATATGCCTGTATACAGCAGGAAATTTCTGTTTCCAGATTCTCCAAAGAAAGGGTTTCTGAACTGCTACACACACACATTAGTTTAACTCTGTAAATGGATTCTACAGCTTAACAACCATTCTCCTAGAGAGCTGCGTTTTTGTTTTAGAGCAATATATTTCTCATTACTGACTATAGTTTCAGTCACTGTGGAATATCAAAATGCAGCTTTTAGAAGAAGCTTGTTTCTTACTCACTGAATGTAAACATAGATGCAACATCCTAAGGTGAATGAAAACAAAGCAGAGCAGTTTGAAACAGACGTTTCTACTGTGTTTTTAACGCAGTCTTCCTGTTAGTTCTCATATGCCTGTATATGGCTGGAAATATCTGTTTCCATATTCTCCAAAGAAAAGATTTCTAGCTGCTGCACACACACATCAGTTTAACTCTGTAAGTTGATTGTAGAGCTTGACAACGATTCTGCTAGATAGCTGCGTTTTTGTAAAACAAATCAGTCTCATTCACTCTGGAATATCCAAACTCAGCTTTTTGAAGAAACGGTTTTCTAACTCTCTGAATCTAAACATAGATGCAGCTTCCTAAGGTGAGTGAACACAAAACAGAGCAGTTTGAAAGAGATGTTTCTCCTGTGTTTAAAACGCAGTCTTACTGCAAGTTCTTATATGCCTGCATATGGCTGGAAATATCTGTTTCCAGATTCTCCAAAGAAACGATTTCTGAACTGCTGCACACACACATCACTATAACTCTGTAAGTTGATTCTTCAGCTTGACAACCATTCTGCTAGACAGCTGCGCTTTTGTTTTAGAGCAAGTTATTTCGGATTACATCTTATAGTCTCATTCACTAAGGAAAATCCAAACGCAGATTGCAGAAGAAACGTGTTTCTAACTCGCTGAATCTAAACAAAGATGCAACTTCTTAAGGTGAACGAACAGAAAGC
>NW_022447690.1:0-839 GCF_009761245.1 Sapajus apella | reverse complement strand
TAACTCTGTAAGTTGAGTGTACAGCTTGACAACGATTCTGTTAGATAGCTGCGTTTTTGTTTTATTGCCAGATATTTCTCATTACAGCCTATAGTCTCATTCACTCTGGAATATCGAAACTCAGTTTTAGAAGAAACGGTTTTCTATCTGGCTGTATCTAAACATAGATGCAACTTCCTAAGGTAAACGAACACAAAGCAGAGCAGTTTGAAATAGACGTTTCCGCTGTGTTTTAATCACAGTCTTACTTCTCGTTCTCATATGCCTGTATATGGCTTAATATACCAGATTCTCCAAAGAAAAGATTTCTTAACTACTGCACACACCCATCACTTTAACTCTGTAAGTTGATTGTCCAGCTTCACAACCATTCTCCTAGATAGTTGCGTTTTTGTTTTAGAGCAAGGTATTTCTCCTTAGAGCCTATAGTCTCATTCTCACTAGAATATCCAAACGCAGCTTTTAGAAGAAAAGTGTTTCTAACAAGCTGAAGCTAAACATAGATGCAACTTCCTAAGGTGAGCGAACACAAAGCAAAGCAGTTTGAACTAGACGTTTCTGCTGTGTTTTAAATGCAGTGTTACTAACAGTTCTGATGTGCCTGTATGCTGGTGGAAATATCTGTTTCCAGATTCTCCAAAGAAAAGATTTCTGAACTGCTGCGCACACACATCAGGTTAACTCTGTAAACTGATTATACAGCTTGACAACCATTATGCTATATAGCTGTGTTTTTCTTTTAGAGCAAGATATTTCTCATTACAGCCTATAGTCTCAGTCACTCTGGAATATCCAAACGCAGATTTTAGAAGAAACGTGTTTGTAACTCGCTGAATCGA
>NW_022447689.1:0-2025 GCF_009761245.1 Sapajus apella | reverse complement strand
CTTCCTGCTGGTTCTCATATGACTGTATATGTCTGGAAATATCTGTTTCCAAATTCTCCAAAGAAAGGATTTCAGACCTGCTACACACGCACATCAGTTTAACTCTGTAAGTTGATGGAAGAGCGTGACAACCATTCTGCTAGATAGCTGCGTTTTTGTTTTAGAGCAAGCTAATTCTCATTACAGCCTACAGTCTCATTCACTCTGGAATATCCAAACGCAGCTTTTAAAGGAAACGTGTTTCTAACTCGCTGAATCTAAACATAGATGCAACTTCCTAAGGGGAACAAACACAAAGCAGAGCAGTTTGAAGTACACGTTTCTCCAGTGTTTTAAACGCAGTCATACTGGTAGTTCTCATATGCTTGTATATGGCTGGAAATATCTGTTTCCAGATTCTCGAAGCAAAGGATTTCTGAACTGCTGCAAACACAGCAGTTAAATTCTGTATGTTGATTGTACTGCTTGACAACCATTCTGCTAGATAGCTGCGTTTTTGTTTTAGAGCAAGATATTTCTCATTACAGCCTTTAGTCTCAGTCACTCTGGAATATCCAAACGCAGATTTTAGAAGAAATGTGTTTCTAACTCGCTGAATCTAAACATAGATGCAAGTTCCAAAGGTGAGCAAACCCAAAGCTGCGCAGTTTGAACTAGATGTTTCTCCTGTCTTTTAAACGCAGTCATACTGCTATTTGTTATAGGCCTGTGTATGTCAAGAAATATAAGTTTCCAGATTCTCCAAAGTAAGGATTTCTGAACTGCTTCACACACAAATCAGTATAACTCTGTTAGTTGATTGTATAGCTTCACAACCATTCTGCTTGAAAGCTGCGCTTTGGTTTGAGGTCAAGATATTTCTCATTACAGCCTATAGTCTCATTCACTCTGGAATATCCAAACGCAGGTTTTAAAAGAAACATGTTTCAAACTCGCTGAATCTAAACATAGATGCAACTTCCTAAGGTGAACTAACACAAAGCAGAGAAGTTTGACATAGACGTTTCTCATGTGTTTTAAACGCAGTCTTCCTGCTGGTTCTCATATGACTGTATATGTCTGGAAATATCTGTTTCCAAATTCTCCAAAGAAAGGATTTCAGACCTGCTACACACGCACATCAGTTTAACTCTGTAAGTTGATGGAAGAGTGTGACAACCATTCTGCTAGATAACTGCGTTTTTGTTTTAGAGCAAGCTATTTCTCATTACAGCCTATAGCCTCAGTCACTCTGGAATATCCAAACGCAGCTTGTAGTAGAAACGTGTTTCTAATCCCTGAATCTGAAAATAGAGGCAACTTCCTAACGTGAGCGAACACTAAGCAGAACAGCTTGAACTAGACTTTTCTCCTGTGTTTTAATCGCAGTCGTCCTGCTAGTTCTCATATGCCTGTAAATGTCTGGAAATATCTGTTTCCAGATCCTCCAAAGAAAGTATTTCTGAACTGCTGCAACCACACATCAGTTTAACTATGTTAGCTGATTCTACAGCTTAACAACCATTCTACTAGATAGCTGCGTTTTTGTTTTAGAGCCAGATGTTTCTGATTACGGCCTATAGGCTCTTTCACACAGGAATATCCAAACGCTGCTTTTAGAGGAAATGTGTTTCTAACTCGCTGAATCTAAACGTAGATGCAACATTCTAAGTTGAAGAAACACAAAGCAGAGCACTTTGAACTAGATGTTTCTCCTGTGTTTTAAACGCAGTCTTACTGCTAGTTCTTATAAGCCTGTTTATGGCTGGAAATATCTGTTTCCAGTTTCTCCAACGAAAGGATTTCTGAACTACTGTACACACACACGTCAGTTTATCTCTGTAAGAAGATTGTACAGCTTGTCAACCATTCTTCTAGATAGATGCGTTTTTGTTTTAGAGCAAGATATTTCTCATTACGGCCTTTAGTCTCAGTCACTCTGGAATATCCAAACGCAGCTTTTAGAAGAAACGTGTTTGTAACTAGCTGAATCTAAACCTAGATGCAACTTCCTAAGGTGAATGAACACAAAGCAGAGCAGTTTGA
>NW_022447688.1:0-2025 GCF_009761245.1 Sapajus apella | reverse complement strand
AATGTAGTATTCCAGTTAACAAAGTGACATACACATAGGAAAAAATAATCTGGAGTTTTGTGGTCAAAATATTTTTTTCTTTTCTCTTCTTTTTATTACCATTATTTTTTTAAATTGCATTTTAGGTTTTGAGGTACATGTGAAGAACATGCAAAATTGTTGCATAGGTACACACATGGCAGTGTGATTTACTGCCTTCCTCCCCTTCACCTATATCTGGCATTTCTCCCCATGCTATCTCTCCTCAGCTCCCCACCCCGCATGCCCCTCTCCTATTTCCCCCCAACAGACCCCAGTGTGTGATGCTCCCCTCCCTGTGTCCATGTGCTCTCATTGTTCAACACCCGCCTATGAGTGAGAACATATAGTGTTTGATTTTCTGTTCTTGTGTCATTTTGCTGAGAATGACGGTTTCCAGGTTCATCCATGTCCCTATAAAGGACACGAACTCTTCGTTTTTTGTGGCTGCATAGTATTCCATGGTGTATATGTGCCACATTATCCCTGTCCAGTCTATCATCAATGGGCATTTGGGTTGGTTCTAGGTCTTTGCTATTGTAAACAGTGCCGCAATGAACATTTGTGTGCACGTGTCCTTATAGTAGAATGATTTATAATCCTTTGGATATATACCCAGTAACGGGATTGCTGGGTCAAATGGAATTTCTATTTCTAGGTCTTTGAGGAAATGCCACACTGTCTTCCACAATGGTTGAACTAATTTACACTCCTACCAACAGTGTAAAAGAGTTCCTATTTCTCCACATCCTCTCCAGCATCTGTTGTCTCTAGATTTTTTAATGATCGCCATTCTAACTGGCGTGAGATCATATCTCAATATAGTTTTGATTTGCATTTCTCTAATGACCAGTGATGATGAGCATTTTTTTCATATGTTTGTTTGCCTCATGTATTTCTTCTTTTGTAAAGTGTCTGTTCATATCCTTCGCCCACTTTTGAATGGGCTTGTTTTTTTCTTGTAAATTTTTTTTAGTTGTTTGTAGATTCTGGGTATTAGCCCTTTGTCAGATGGGTAGATTGCAAAATTTTTTTCCCATTCTGTTGGTTGCTGATTCACTCTAATGACTTTTTCTTATGCTGTACAGAAGCTGTGGAGTTTGATCAGATCCCATTTGTCTATTTTGGCTTTTGTTGTTTTAGTCATGAAGTCCTTGCCTATGCCTATGTCCTGAATGGTTTTGCCTAAGTTTTCTTCTAGGGTTTTTATGATGTTAGGTCTTATGTTTAAGTCTTTAACCCATCTGGAGTTAATTTTAGTGTAAGGTGTCAGGAAGGGGTCCAGTTTCTGCTTTCTGCATACTGCTAGCCAGTTTTGCCAACACCATTTATTAAACAGGGAATTCTTTCCCCATTGTTTGTTTTTTGTCAGGTTTGTCAAAGATCAGATGGTTGTAGATTTGTGGTGTTGCCTCCGAGACTTCTGTTCTGTTCCATTGGTCTCTATCTCTGTTTTGGTACCAGTACCATGCTGTTTTGATTACTGTCGCCTTGTAGTATAGTTTGAAGTCCGGTAGTGCGATGCCTCCCACTTTGTTCTTTTTGCTTAGAATTGACTTGGCTATGCGGGCTCTCTTTTGGTTTCACATGAAGTTTAAGGTGGTTTTTTTCCAGTTCTGTGAAGAAGGTCATTGGTAGCTTGATGGGGACAGTGTCGAATCTATAACTTACTTTGGGTGGTAGGGCCATTTTCACAATACTGATTCTTCCTAACCAAGAGCATGGAATGTTTCTCTATCTGTTTGTGTCCTCTCTTATTTCATTGAGCAGTGGTTTGTAGTTCTTCTTGAAGAGGTCCTTTATGTTCCTTGTTAGTTGTATTCCTAGGCATTTTATTCTCTTTGTAGCAATTGTCAATGGCAGTTTGTTCTTGATTTGGCTCTCTTTAAGTCTGTTATTGGTATATAGGAATGCTTGTGATTTTTGCACATTGATTTTCTATCCTGAGACTTTGCTGAACTTGCTTATCAGTTTCAGGAGATTTTGTGCTGAGCTGATGGGGTCTTC
>NW_022447687.1:0-2025 GCF_009761245.1 Sapajus apella | reverse complement strand
GTGAGCCTAACAAGGTCCATCTTAGCTTCTCCCTCCCTGTCACGGCCGGCTTCGGTGCATTACTGAGTCATGCTGTACTTGAAGCTTTGAACCGTTGAGGTTTGGGTCACGCTGTTCTCAGTACCTGTATTGCTTGGCAAGCACATCTGCTATTGTGAATACCCCTCTTGGTGATTGATTGTATGGAAATACTCTTACTAACCAGCAACCATGGGAACCTCTTGCCTCCTGGTTACCAGCCTCCTACCAACTTGCTTGTTCTACTTCTGTAAAATTCCACTCCAGCTAGGCTGCCCCTCCCCTATCCTAAGCAAGGTATAAAAAGAAATGAAGACCCTTCTTCGGGGCTGAGAGAATTTTGAGCGTTAGTGGTCTCTCAGTCACCAGCAACAAAGGACTCACAATCAGAACCCAGAGTGTGGCACTTTCTCTAACTTGCTCAGGTTATAACACATTCCTCCAGCCTTGTTTTTCTGCAGAAAACCTGCAATTGGACTGTCACTTCCCAACGGATGAAGCAGTTCCATCTTGGTATTTCCCAGGTTGACAAAAACAGCAGATATTCCATGTTCGGGAAAAGGGACTGCTTCGCTTACCTGGGCCCCCCAGAAGATTCTTATAAAATGCGCAAGCTTTTCCAAATCTGGCACTGCTATGGCCACATGATTGAGTCGACCCAGGTTCCATACAGGACCAGCCACTTGATGCAAGGGCTGTGACATGGAGAAGGCTCTAGTGTTGGAACAGGAGCTTGGAGTCTGGAAAAAAAGCACTGGAAAATTAAACAGCCACTGATATCCTTCTTTTGAGAATTCATGCACTTCTTGTTGAATTTTTAAAACTAAGCAAATAATACAAGCAAAAATCCATTATTTATATATCTGTCCTTTTTATTTATTGAAGTGAAACCAGAGGAGATAAATGGAAAAACTGAATCAAAATTACTCATTCTGCTCTGCCCATTCAAATAACTGACTGGAATCAAAAAGCAAATTCTGGGCTTCAGGTAGATTTAGAACACAGAATAATATTTTCTATTAATGACTCATATTTAGTGATAACACTTAAAGGAAGTGGAATATTCAGAAGCATTTGCTATTCTCTGGTGTTCACAGTGGTCAGTTTGAATGTGACAGTGAAACAACACATACTTTATAAGAGCAGGCAATTTTCTCTACCTAGACCCAATGTTTTGTCTTACATTTTGTAGTAAGTTCGTTAAAGGTATAACCATACAGGACTCTTTTAATGTGTATTTTATGTGAACGATTATCACCTAAGGAAAATATCTAATTTTTGGGAAAAAAAACAAGGAAAGATCAATAGGGTATTTAAATTATGAGGATTTCCTCTGAGACTGGATTTTTAAGACTGAAAATTATTTGCATAATTTCAAAGGATTAGAGGCAGAACTGCGTCTAAACGTGAAGAAACTTGCTTTTTTCACTCAGTAACTGTAGAAGGCTGTAAGGCCTTTCCCTCATGTATTACACTGCTTTCTGATTCCCCAAAACACAGGAATGTAAGAGCCAGATTCCTCTCAGAAGGCAAATTATATACATGTATGAAGCTTAAACATAATCCTGTAAAACCACATTATGTAATAAAATGACATGAAATAGCAAAATGAATACATGTTTGAAACAACAAGTTATTAGGTTTTCATGAAAAACACCTCAAACAGTATCTAGTATCACAAAACATCAGCTAAGAAAAAGAAATCCTCCTTATCTAAAATTTTTGATAACAAGAAAATTAAGGTGACATTATTTCACTTTATCTAAGCTCATAAACTTGATGCATCATAAGTGAATAGAGGACAAAATTCAGCCTAAGATGGTCTTCTGCTACGCCCCAGTCTACATAACTAATTACTGAAGTATTCAAGGATTCTCATTACCAGCAGGTTAATATATATACCCCAGTTCTGTGGACTCATTTTTACCAGGTAATCCAAGTGGATTACAAGCTAGTACACACATACATAAATGAACAATTGAAACTAATTTGGAAAAAAAAAAAAAA
>NW_022447686.1:1203-2025 GCF_009761245.1 Sapajus apella | reverse complement strand
CTCGTATGATTTAGATGCGATCTTAAAGCTAATTCTTAAGAGTCTCTATATGGCTGGAAATATCTCTTTCCAGATTCTCTAAAGAAAGGATTAGTGAACTGCCACATACACACAATTGTTTAACTCTGTAAGTTTAATATAAACCTTGACAATCATTCTGCTACATAGCTCCGTTTTTGTTTTAGAGCCAGATATTTCTCATTCAACCCCATACTTACATTCACTCAGGAATATCCAAACGCAGCTTCTTGGAGAAATGTGTTTCTAACTAGAGAATCTAAACATAGATGCAACATCCGAAGGTGAGCGAACACACAGTGGAGCAGTTTGAAAGAGATGTTTCTCGTATGATTTAGATGCGATCTTATAGCTAATTCTTAAGAGTCTGTATATGGCTGGAAATATCTCTTTCCAGATTCTCCAAAGAAAGGGTTAGTGAACTGCTACATTCACACAACTGTTTAACTCTGGAAGTTTAATACACACCTTGACAATCATTCTGCTCCATACCTCCGTTTTTGTTTTAGAGCCAGATATTTCTCCTTAAACCCTATACTCCCATTCACTCAGGAATATCCAAACGCAGCTTTTTACAGAAACGTGTTTCTAACTCGCAGAATGTAAACATAGATGCAACTTCTGAAGTTGAAAGAACACACACTGGAGCAGTTTGAAGGAGACGTTTCTCGTACGATTTAGATGCGATCTTAAAGCTAATTCTTAAGAGTCTGCGTATTCCTGGAAATATCTGTTTCCAGATTCTCCAAAGAAAGGGTTAGTGAACTGCTACATTCACACAATTGTTTAACTCTGTAAGTTTAA
>NW_022447686.1:550-1193 GCF_009761245.1 Sapajus apella | reverse complement strand
TTAGTGAACTGCTACATTCACACAATTGTTTAACTCTGTAAGTTTAATATACACCTTGACAATCATTCGGCTACATAGCTCCGTCTTTGTTTTAGAGCCAGATATTTCTCATTATAACCTATACTCCCATTCACTCAGGAATATCCAAACGCAGCTTTTAGGAGAAACGTGTTTATAACTCGCAGAATCTAAACATAGATGCAACATCCGAAGGTGAGCGAACACACAGTGGAGCAGTTTGAAAGAGATGTTTCTCGTATGATTTAGATTCGATCTTATAGCTAATTCTTAAGAGTCTGTATATGGCTGGAAATATCTCTTTCCAGATTCTCCAAAGAAAGGGTTAGTGAACTGCTACATTCACACAACTGTTTAACTCTGTAAGTTTAATACACACCTTGACAATCATTCTGCTCCATACCTCCGTTTTTGTTTTAGAGCCAGATATTTCTCCTTAAACCCTATACTCCCATTCACTCAGGAATATCCAAACGCAGCTTTTTACAGAAACGTGTTTCTAACTCGCAGAATGTAAACATAGATGCAACTTCTGAAGTTGAAAGAACACACACTGGAGCAGTTTGAAGGAGACGTTTCTCGTATGATTTAGATGCGATCTTAAAGCTAATTCATAAGAGTCTGT
>NW_022447686.1:0-450 GCF_009761245.1 Sapajus apella | reverse complement strand
TGACAATCATTCTGCTACATAGCTCCGTTTTTTGTTTTAGAGCCAGATATTTCTCATTAAACCCTATACTCCCATTCACTCAGGAATATCCAAACGCAGCTTTTTGGCGAAACGTGTTTCTAACTCGCAGAATCTAAACATAGATGCAACTTCTGAAGGTGAACGAACACAGTGGAGCAGTTTGAAAGAGACGTTTCTTCTATGATTTCGATGCGATCTCAAAGCTAATTCTTAAGAGTCTGTATATGGCTGGAAATATCACTTTCCAGATTCTCCAAAGGAAGGGTTAGTGAACTGCTACATTCACACAATTGTTTAACTCTGTAAGTTGAATATACACCTTGACAATCATTCTGTTACATAGCTCCGTTTGTTTTAGAACGAGATATTTCTCATTTAACCTTATTCTCCCATTCACTCAGGAATATCCAAACGCAGCTTTTTAAAGAA
>NW_022447685.1:0-2026 GCF_009761245.1 Sapajus apella | reverse complement strand
AGAAATAGACCCACACAAGTTTAGTATAGTGTAGATGCATAGAAAATTTGCTGGAGAAAAGATAGTCTTTTCAATAGTCTTTTCAACAGTGGTACAGAAACAATCGAATGCCCTTATGCAAAATAAGATCAGAATTTACACATATAAATCATATAAATGTTAACATATAATGGATCATAGGCCTAAGTATAAATGGTCAAACTGAAAAATTTCTTGGGGAATATATAATGGAAAATCTCTGTGACCTTGGAAAAGGAGTTTTGTATAAAATAAAATCATAATGGTAAAAAATAATGAATTGAACTTTATCAAGACTAAATACTTTTGTTCTGCAAAACACACTGTTAAATAAGTAAAAAAGAAAACCCAAAAACTGAAAGAAAATATTTTCAATGAAAACTCAAGTGTAAGAAAACAAACAATCCAATACAAACAGGCAAAATATCTGCATAGACACTATACCAAACAATATGTACAGATGACATATAAGCACACAAAAAGATGTTCAGCATTATCACTATACAACTACTAGAATGTCCATAATTTCAAAAGATGAAAATACCAAATTCTGGCAAGAATAAGGAATAAATGAAACTCTCATTTATTGCTAGTGGGCATAATAAATGGTATAATCACTTTGAAAAACAGCGTGACTTACTTTTACTACACAACATAGCAGTCCCACTCTGAGGTATTTACTGAAATAAATGGAAAACTTTACATAAAAATTTTTATAGATATTTATGACAACTCTATTCATAATCACCCAAAACTGGGAATAACCAAAATATTCCTCAACACGTGAAAGGATAAACTGTGGCTTATCGATACAGTGGAATGCTATTAAACAATTGAAAAAAAACAAAAACAAAAAAACTCAAACTGAAACAAGAAGAACGATCACTTAATTACATAGATTAACCTTGAATGCATCTTGCTTATTGAAAGAAGTCAAACCCAAAAGACAACATGCTGTATGATTCTACTAATTAACCATTCTGAAAAAGGCTAATATCTGGGGGTGGGGGAGAACAGATCAGTGGTTTCCAGGAATTGGGATAAAAGGGAGGCATTGACTTTAAAGAAGCCAAAAAGATATTTTTCTTTTTATTTTATGGAGGCAGGGTCTCACTATGTTGCCTAGGTTGGCCTTGATCTCCTGGGCTCAAGTGATCCTTCTGCCTGAACCTCCAGAGTCTGGATAATGAAACTGTTCTCTATCATATTGTGTTGGTGGATACCTTACTTTATGCTTTTGTCAAAATCTGTAAAATTGAACAAAACAGAGTTAACTTAGCTGTGTGCAAAATTTTAAAAATGATCACCCAAGATGTCAAGTGATTAAGAATGAACTACAGACTAAAAAATGTAAATCAAACTATATTGTAAATATGTGGCATAGACTTTCTGAAAAAAAGTCAGTTATTGACCTAAGTAATTTTAAAAAGCAAAGCCTTGACTTGATAGTATAAGGTTAAGACAAATAAAAGCTACTCTCTGTTAACATTATATTCATGGTAAATTTATTTCTAACAATCACATGATTTTTTAATTCTAAAATTTCATGAATACTAGGACTGAATATATAAGTAAGTAAATTATACTTTGTGAGAGTTAGGTATCTCAATGTTATACAGAAGTTACAGATATGCAAGTAGAGATGGGTGGTGGCTAGAATTTTTTTTATTGCATTTTAGGTTTCGGGGTACATGTGAAGAACATGCAAGATTGTTGCATAGGTACACACATGGCAGTGTGATTTGCTGCCTTCCTCCCCTTCACCTATATCTGGCATTTCTCCCCATGCTATCTCTCCCCACCTCCCCATCCCTCTCCCATCTTCCCCCAACAGACCTCAGTGTGTGATGCTCCCGTCCCTGTGTCCATGTGTTCTCATTGTTCAACACCCACCTATGAGTGAGAACATGCGGTGTTCGATTTTCTGCTCTTGTGTCAGTTTACTGAGAATGATGGTTTCCATGTCTAGAATTTAACCTTATGTGCTGGATTAGAATTGAAGATAACA
>NW_022447684.1:1059-2026 GCF_009761245.1 Sapajus apella | reverse complement strand
CTAAAAGTGGGAAGTCCAGTAGAATTCTTTATGTCTCTCAGAACCCTGCTTTGGAATACCTTCATTCACCGAGCGTCTATTGAGTGCTCACAGGATACCAAGCCTTGCTCCAGGTGAGAAGCTGCATGGCGACCAAGTCCCGCCTCATGGAGCCCACATCTGGAGGCATCAAGAAAGGACCAGGCAGTGGGAGCAAAACCAGCTTGTGTTCTCCCTGCAAGCATTTCCTTGTTCGGGCTCAGGTGCAGTGGGGCGGCTTCAGTTAGGGGAAGCACAGGGGGTGGTGTCCTAGACTTGTCATTCCTGCATCAGGCCCTCACTCACATGGGCCTGGTATTAAGTCAGAAACGTGCCTAACCAGGAAACTTCTGGCCTCTTTGTCACCGTGCCCTCAGGCATCTAGAACCCATGCAATGGCACAAAGAAGTAAGAATGCACAGCCTGGGGATGGGGGCGTTTAATCATAGACAGGTGTCTGAGGTGATGAGTCAGACTTCCAGGCACCACATACCTCTTTGTGGAGCAATCAGGGTAGTCATTGGCAAACAACTAAAGACTACTCATCCGGTCCCACACGGAGGCACAGTTAACCTTGTGACTATTTTTTCTGACCTTCTATCTTCCACATCCAGATATATGGGGTCTTTGTTGCCCATCTGCTTCAAGTGAGATCATGAAAATCCTGCCTGAAGGCTTAAGGGTTTGTTAGAAAAATAAATGTTGTTTACAAAAGGTGCATTTTAGGCAAAAGTTCAGTTCTGGAGCCCCAGAACCCCCCGATTCTAAGCGCAATACACACCTCCTTTCTCTCCCTCCCTCCTCGCTGCACCCACTGTCACTGATTGTTAGGGCTGCACGTCTCTGAGAAGACAATCCCAGCAGAACAAGAGAACCTCGGATTCTTCTGTTCATAAAGCCATTGACTGAGCAGACAGACTCATTTGGCAGCCATGTGACTCTGAAGAAG
>NW_022447684.1:333-1049 GCF_009761245.1 Sapajus apella | reverse complement strand
GGGTTCCAGTGATTCTTGTGCCTCAGCCTCTCCAATAGCTGACTTAAGCCCTACCATATCAATCATCACGTTAAATATCAATGGCCTAAGTACACCAATTACAAGATACAGATTGGTACAGTAGATTAATGGACCTGACCGAATTACATCCTGGCTACAACCAGACTACCTTCAAATATGATGATACAGGCAAGTTGAAATCAAAAGGATGGAAAATAATGTATCATGAGAACGTTAGCCAAAGAAATGCAAGATTGGCTCTATTAATGCGAGATATAGTATATTTCAGAAGAAACTAATTAGAGACAGACAGGGACATTATATAACGATAAAAGGACCAATCCACCAACCCCTCCCCTGACTAAAGTCATAAATGTCTATGCAACAACAACTGAGAGTACTGAACAGAGAACTAGACAAATCCACACATATAGCTGTTCGCTTCGATATCCCCTTTCTCAACACTTTATACAACAACCACACAGAAAATCAACAAGAATAAAGAACCCCACAATATAATCAACCAATGGGACTTAAATTGATGACTGTAGAACACCCAGCCACACCAGAATACACATTATTAGGGGATACATTTTGCTAGCTCTCCCAAATTCATATGTTGAACTTAGAATGTTATTAGCCACTAGTAATATACTAACTAAAACCACACTGAGAAATTGCTACATACCTGTCAGAATGGCCAAAATAAAAGCAAA
>NW_022447684.1:0-323 GCF_009761245.1 Sapajus apella | reverse complement strand
CATTTTGAAAAGGGTTAAATAAATCATGCACAAACTGAGGAAGAAAAGCCGTTTTCACAAACAGTGGCAAGAATCACCATGAGGATGGCTGATTCCACTGGTCACATTATTGATAGAGCCATCAGTAAACCCAGGAACTTCATGGGGATAGGATACCACTGTAATAGGTCTCCTATTATTATAAATTAAAAACTTGAGGCACCTTACTCACCCAAGCCTTCCATGGGAGCAAAGAAGATTTTGTTCACACCAGACGTGAATTACCGTCTACCCTCTCTGGGATTCCTGTCTCACAGGTATAAGGCACAGTTGGTCCTTCTCAA
>NW_022447683.1:0-2026 GCF_009761245.1 Sapajus apella | reverse complement strand
GTGAGCCTAACAAGGTCCATCTTAGCTTCTCCCTCCCTGTCACGGCCCGCTTCCGTGCATTACTGAGTCATGCTGTACTTGAAGCTTTGAACTGTTGAGGTTTGGGTCACGCTGTTCTCAGTACCTGTATTGCTTGGCAAACACATCTGCTATTGTGAATACCCCTTTTGGTGATTGATTGTATGGAAATACTCTTACTAACCAGCAACCATGGGAACCTCTTGCCTCCTGGTTACCAGCCTCCTACCAACTTGCTTGTTCTACTTCTGTAAAATTCCACTCCAGCTAGGCTGCCCCTCCCCTATCCTAAGCAAGGTATAAAAAGAAATGAAGACCCTTCTTCAGGGCTGAGAGAATTTTGAGTGTTAGTGGTCTCTCAGTCACCAGCAACAAAGGACTCACAATCAGAACCCAGAGTGTAGCACTTTCTCTAACTTGCTCAGGTTATAACACATTCCTCCAGCCTTGTTTTTCTGCAGAAAACCTGCAATTGGACTGTCACTTCCCAACGGATGAAGCAGTTCCATCTTGGTATTTCCCAGGCTGACAAAAACAACAGATATTCCATGTTCAGGAAAAGGGACTGCTTCGCTTACCTGGGCCCCCCAGAAGATTCTTATAAAATGCTGCAAGCTTTTCCAAATCTGGCACTGCTATGGCCACATGATTGAGTCAACCCAGGTTCCATACAGGACCAGCTACTTGATGCAAGGGCTGTGACATGGAGAAGGCTCTAGTGTTGGAACAGGAGCTTGGAGTCTGGAAAAAAAAGCACTGGAAAATTAAACAGCCACTGATATCCTTCTTTTGAGAATTCATGCACTTCTTGCTGAATTTTTAAAACTAAGCAAATAATACAAGCAAAAATCCATTATTTATATATCTGTCCTTTTTATTTATTGAAGTGAAACCAGAGGAGATAAATGGAAAAACTGAATCAAAATTACTCATTCTGCTCTGCCCATTCAAATAACTGACTGGAATCAAAAAGCAAATTCTGGGCTTCAGGTAGATTTAGAACACAGAATAATATTTTCTATTAATGACTCATATTTAGTGGTAACACTTAAAGGAAGTGGAATATTCAGAAGCATTTGCTATTCTCTGGTGTTCACAGTGGTCAGTTTGAATGTGACAGTGAAACAACACACACTTTATAAGAGCAGGCAATTTTCTCTACCTAGACCCAATGTTTTGTCTTACATTTTGTAGTAAGTTCGTTAAAGGTATAACCATACAGGACTCTTTTAATGTGTATTTTATGTGAACGATTATCACCTAAGGAAAATATCTAATTTTGGGGAAAAAAACAAGGAAAGATCAATAGGGTATTTAAATTATGAGGATTTCCTCTGAGACTGGATTTTTAAGACTGAAAATTATTTGTATAATTTCAAAGGATTAGAGGCAGAACTGCGTCTAAACGTGAAGAAACTTGCTTTTTTCACTCAGTAACTGAAGAAGGCTGCAAGGCCTTTCCCTCATGTATTACACTGCTTTCTGATTCCCCAAAACACGGGAATGTAAGAGCCAGATTCCTCTCAGAAGGCAAATTATATACATGTATGAAGCTTAAACATAATCCTGTAAAACCACATTATGTAATAAAATGACATGAAATAGCAAAATGAATACATGTTTGAAACAACAAGTTGTTAGGTTTTAATGAAAAACACCTCAAACAGTATCTAGTATCACAAAACATCAGCTAAGAAAAAGAAATCCTCCTTATCTAAAATTTTTGATAACAAGAAAATTAAGGTGACATTATTTCACTTTATCTAAGCTCATAAACTTGATGCGTCATAAGTGAATAGAGGACAAAATTCAGCCTAAGATGGTCTTCTGCTATGCCCCAGTCTACATAACTAATTACCGAAGTATTCAAGGATTCTCATTACCAACAGGTTAATATATATACCCCAGTTCTGTGGACTCATTTTTACCAGGTAATCCAAGTGGATTACAAGCTAGTACACACATACATAAATGAACAATTGAAACTAATTTGGAAAAAAAAAAAAAA
>NW_022447682.1:0-2026 GCF_009761245.1 Sapajus apella | reverse complement strand
CATTTTACTGCAGCTGAGCTGGCACCCAAACCTCACAAAAAAGTCCTTCTGATTCTTGTCTCCTCTTTCCACAGGCAGTGGATCCTCTCCTCATGTTCACCACAGGGACACAGAGAGTATGGCCAGGCTGCTGCCCATGTCTGCCTAGCACCCAAGGGCCCTTCAGTCAGCTTGTAGTGAGTACCACCAGGCCTGGGACTCACCCTTCAGGGCAGTGGCCTCCCTTTGACCCAGGGGAGGCCCACAAATGTCATTCAAGAGCCAAGGCCTGAAATCAGAGACCCAGACAGCCTATTTGGTGGTCTACCCTGCTGTGGGTGAGCTGGCCCTAAAACAAGCACATGTCAGAGTCTCACCCGAGGCCCATGGTGTACTGCCTGGGTATTGCTGCTTGTTCTTGAGGGCCTATGGGCTCTTCAGTCAGCAGGTGATAAATCCTGCCAGGACTGGGCTCTTCCCTTCAAGGCAGCAGGTTCTTTTCTGGCCCAGGGTGTGTCTAGATATGTAGTCCAGGAACTAGGGCCTGAAATGGGGGCCTGATGACTCTGCCTGGTGCCCTAGTCTGCTGTGGCTGAGCTGGTAACAAAGATACAAGAGCAAGTCCTCTTTCTTCTCTCCTCTACCCTTGTCAAGTGGTAAGGAGTCACTTTTATTGCTGTGAGCTGAACTGCCTGGGCTTGTATGGGGAGTGGTGCAAGTGCTCCCTTACCAGCTGGGCTGGTATCTTCCCAGGTCCTGGGTCCCCCTCATCCACAGGCTCTGAGCAGAGCACAGCACTAGGACTTGCCTCGGAATTTCAGTCCTGTGGCCTAGACTGCCTTTCAGGGTTATGTAGAGCCCCGGAGCACTTGAGCTTCTGGTGCGAAGCTTGCCAAAACTGAAGTTCCAACCCCTGGGATGGGAGATTCCCCCTGGCTAGGGCTGGTGTACATGCTCTTTCTGTGGGTGCAGGCTGAGTTCTGCTCAGCCTTGCTTTCCACTGTGACAGGGCAGCACTGAGCTCCAATGCAGAGTCTGCAGTGACTGCTCTGTCCCTCCAATAAACAAACTCTCCTGCTGCCAGAAGATGAGGAAGGGATGGTGCCGGCAGTTTAAGGCTGTCTTTCCTGCCCTCCTTAATGCCTCTTTCAGTGACAGGAAGTTCAAAGGATGTACTCGGATTGCTCACCTGATTCTTGGTTCTTTACCTTTTGTTTACCCCTTTCTAGACACTATCATGTCTACTTTTTGACATTCATTACTTAATTAAGACTTCCAAAGTACAGGGTGCAATTAAAAGCTGTTTAGAGTTACAGAAATAGGCTTAGAGGAGTTTATGAAAAAGCCAAGGTCAAAGTGACTGAGTTGAGCACCAAGGAGCAAAGCTTAGATGTACAAGGTTTCAGCAAACATGTTCTCTAGAACCAGGCTTTGCACAGCACTTGGCACCAACAACATGTTCAAATAAATGAATGAATGAATGAACCAGAAGGGTCCTGGAAGGAGCGGCATGGTCAAAGCCTGTACTTCCTACTCGATCCACTGACCACAGCACACTGAGGACCGTGGTTCAGTGTTTTATTTACTGACCCTCTCCTTCCTTGGACCTCAGCCGATTTCCCTCCCTGGGAAAAACTACCCACATCAAGTGGCTGAGCCTGTGGCTGAGGCACAGTTCAGAGGCAGTTGCAGGAAAGTGGCCTCTCAGGGCCTTCCCCAGAGCCACTACCAGCACAGAAGCCTGGACTTTGAGCTGCAAGCCCTGTTCTAGTCCACGCTTCCTCTGGCCCCTGCTTGCTCTAAGTCCAGATGGGGAACAGGCAGGTAGAAAAGGGGGAACAGAGTCAGGGGTCTGCTAAAAATACAAAATTAGCTCGGCGTGGTGATGCATGCCCTGTAATCCCAGCTACACCTGAAGCTGAGGCAGGAGAATCGCTTGAACCCGGGAAGCAAAGGCTGCCATGACTCAAGATCTCCCCACTGCACTCCAGCATGTGTGGCAGAGCCAGATTCCATCTCAAAAAAAAAAAAAAAAAAAAAAAAAAAA
>NW_022447681.1:0-2027 GCF_009761245.1 Sapajus apella | reverse complement strand
AATACATTGTTCACTAAAGGCGCCACGCTGTGCAGCAGGTCTCAAAAACGTATCCGTCTTGTCTAACTGAAGCTTCTGCCCTTTGACCAGCATCTCACCCTTCCCTGTCCCTCCCCTAGCCCTGGCCTCTGGTAACCACCATTCTACTCCTATTTCTATGAGCTCGACTATTTTAGGTCCCAAGATAAGTAAGATCACGTGTGTTTGTCTTTCCGCACCTGGATTACTCCACTTAGCGTAAGTTCCTCCAGGTTCTTCCGTGTTGTGGCAAATGAGACAATTTTATCTTTTTAAAAGGCTAAATGGTATTCCATTGTGTGTTTATATATGTCATATGGAAAAAGAGCATTAAATTCCAAAACCAATGATAAAAGAGAGTTCTTCTTGCACCAAATGAGACATTACAGATAAGACTGGGGTTTTCCTTGACAATCCTGCCACCCCACCCAATCCTCTCTCATTCTCCAAAGGTGTCTCTAAGCCATAAATTTATCTATGTATGTATGTATGTATCTATCTATCTATCTATCTATCTATCTATCATCTCTATCACCTATGATGATACATATGATTATGTATCTTTCATCTATTATCTATTTATCTACTATTATCTATGTTTCTATGTCTACCTATTATCTATGTGTTTATGTATCTATGTATCTTTATATCTCTCTATATCAGCTATCTATCATCTTTCAATCAATCAATCACCTATCTCTGCATCATTTATGAATCACTCATTTTTATAAATATATTTCCACATATTTTCTGCTCTTTTACACGTACATATGTACTTGTAACTTTTTTTCACTCAACAGGGTGCCTTAATGCTGTTTTTTTCTGAGTGCTGTATATTTTATTCAGCTCATTTCTACATTGAAGAGGACATTAAATGTTTTTAATTATAGTAGATATTTACAATTTGCCTTCCAGAGTGTCTGTACTGATTTACCTGCTAGCCTGTGGTATGTGATGAGATTAATGATCCCTATTTCCTCCTTTTGTTTAGCTGTGTAGTATTCCATTGTGTGGGTGTTTACCTAAACATTTTTCCACTAATGTATATTTGTCTTGTCCCCAAATTTTTGCTAAACTGGACACAATGCAGTCAGCCTGTGTGTACAGTGAATCATTCCTTACATGTATAAGCATCTCTGCAGGACAAATTTCCTGAAGTGCAATTGCTGAATCTAAGACCATTTGCACTGTACAATTTTTTTTTTAGACAGAATTTCACTCTTGTTGCCCAGGCTGGAGTGCAATGGCATGAGCTCAGCTTACTGCAGACTTCACCTCCCAGGTTCAAGTGATTCTCCCGCCTCAGCCTCCCGAGCAGCTGGGATTACGGGCACCCACCATCATGCCCAGCTAATTTTTTGTATTTTTTTTTTAGTAAAGATGGGGTTTCACCATGTTGCCCAGGCTGGTCTTGAACTCCTGACCTCAGGCAATCTGTCTGCCTCAGCCTCCCAAAGTGCTGAGTTTACAGGCATGAGCCACCGTACAAGACGATTGCAAATCCTTTACTATTAGTTGAGTTTTATGGCAAACTTTCCCATAACTTTGCTGATAGTACTATTGCATTATTGAATTTTAAATCTTGGCCAATCTTCATATTTCTTCTTTTGATGGATATTTTAAAAAACAAGAGCAAGGCTGAACATCTCTTGTACATGTTGATGTTATTTGCTTTCTTTTTACGGAGCTGGTTTTCTTACTATTTTTGCTCTTTTTCTTTGGATTCTTGAAAAGCATTTACTTTTAAGAATGTGTATTAAAATTAATTTTTTTTCTGTCCTATGTTGCAAGATATTGCCTCTTAATTTTTGGAGGGCACTTTGGATTAATTTCTATGAAGTTAAATTGGTCCACATTTTTCTTTCACAACTGTAAAATCCATGCATTTCCCAGGATTTTGTTTGGGGGACGTGGGGACCCCTTCACCAAATGTGAAGTTTTTACTTACTCTCATGTCTCTTTCTGAGCTCTCCCTTCTGCTCCATGGGTCTATTTTCTTGTTTTTGCAA
>NW_022447680.1:0-2027 GCF_009761245.1 Sapajus apella | reverse complement strand
CTTTCTTTGCAGAATCTGGAAAGAGGTATTTCCAGCCATATACAGACTCTTAAGAATTAGCTTTAAGATCGCATTTGAATCATACGAGAAACGTCTCTATCAAAATGCTCCACTGTGTGTTCGTTCACCTTCGGAAGTTGCATCTATGTTTAGATTCTGCGAGTTAGAAACACGTTTCTCCAAAAAGCTGCGTTGGGATACTCTCGGGTTATTGGGAGTATAGGGTGTAATGAGAAATATCTGGGTCTAAAATAAAAACGGAGCTATGTAGAAGAATGATTGTCAAGGTGTGTATTCAACTAACAGAGTTTGACAGATGTGTGAATGTAGCAGCTCAGGAAACCTTTCCTTGGAGAATCTGGAAAGAGATATTTCCAGCCATATACAGGCTCCTAAGAATTAGCTTAAGATCACGTCTAAACCACAGGAGAAATAACTCTTTCAAACTGCTCTGCTGCGTGTTCGTTGACCTTAGGAAGTTGAATGTATATTTTGATTCAGCGAGTTAAAAACACGTTTCTTCTAAAAGCTGCGTGTCGATATTCTAGAGTGATAAGGAGTATACAGTTTAATGAGAAATATCTGGCTCTAAAACAAAAACCGAGCTATGTAGCAGAATGATTGTCAAGGTGTATATTAAACTTACAGAGTTAAACAATTTTGTGAATGTATCAGGTGAATAACCCTTTCTTTGGAGAATCTGGAATCAGATATTTCCAGCAATATACAGACTCTTAAGAATTAGCTATAAGATCGCGTCAAAATCACATTAGAAAAGTCTCTTTCAAACTGCTCTGCTGTGTGTTCCTTCCCCTATGGAAGTTGCATCTAGGTTTAGGTTCAGCGAGTTAGAAACACGTTTCTCCAACAAGCGGTGTTTGGATATTCCTGAGTGAATGGTAGTTTAGTGTGTAATGGGAAATATCAGGCTCTAAAACAAAAGCGGAGCTATTTAGCAGAATGATGGTCAAGGTGTATATTTAACTCACAAAATTTAACAATTGTGTGAATGTAGCAGTTCACTAACCCTTTCTTAGGAGAATCTGGAAAGAGATATTTCCAGCCATATACAGACTCTTAAGAATTAGCTTTAAGATCGCATCTAAATCATACGAGAACCGTCTCTTTCAAACTGCTCCACTGTGTGTTCATTCACCTTAGGAAGTTGCATCTATGTTTCGATTCAGCGAGTTAGAAACACGTTTCTTCTAAAAGCTGCGTTTGGATATTCCTGGGTTATTGGGAGTATACGGTGTATTGAGAAATATCTGGTTGTAAAACAAAAACGGAGCTATGTAGAAGAATGATTGTCAAGGTGTATGTTCAACTTACAGAGTTAAAAAGATGTGTGAATGTTGCAGTTCGGAAACACTTTCTTTGGAGAATCTGGAAAGAGATAATTCCAGCCATATACAGGCTCATAAGATTTAGCGGTAAGATCGCTTCTAAACCACAGGAGAAACGTCTCTTTCAAACTGCTCTGCTGTTTTTGGTTCACATTAGGAAGTTGTATCTATGTTTATATTCAGCGAGTTGGAAACAGGTTTCTTCTTAAAGCTGTGTTTGGGTATTCCTGGGTTATTGGTAGTATAGTGAGTAATGAGAAATATCTGGCTCAAAAACAGAAACGGAGCTATGTAGAAGAATGATTGTCAAGGTGTATATTCAACTTACTGAGTTAAACAATTGTGTGAATGTTGCAGTTGAATAACCCTTTCTTTGGAGAATCTGGAAAGAGATATTTCCAGCCATATACAGGCTCCTAAGAATAGGCAGTAAGATCGCGTGTAAACCACAGGAGAATCTTCTCTTTCAAGCTGCTCTCTTATGCATTCGTTCACCTTCGGAAGTTGCATCTATGTTTAGATTCAGCGAGTTAGAAACACGTTTCTTCTAAAAGCTGCGTTTGGATATTCCTGAGTGAATGGGAGTATAGGGTTTAATGAGAATTATCTGGCTCTAAAACAAAAACGGAGTTATGTAGCAGAATGATTCTCAAGGTGTATGTTCAACCTACAGAGGTAAAC
>NW_022447679.1:0-2027 GCF_009761245.1 Sapajus apella | reverse complement strand
GCCTGTAATCCCAGCACTTTGGGAGGCTGAGGAGGGCGGATCACCTGAGATCAGGAATTCAAGACCAAGCTGGCCAACATGGTGAAACTGACTCTACTGAAAATACAGAAATTAGCTGGGCATGATGCAGGTACCTATAATCTCAGCACTTGGGAGGTTGAGGCAGGAGAATCACTTGAACCTGGGAGGCAGAGGTTGCAGTGAGCTGAGATGGTGCTACTGCACTCCAGCCTGAGCGACAGAGCTAGACTCCATCTTAAAAAACAAATAAATAAAATAAGGCTGGGCATGGTAGCTCACACCTATAATCCCAGCACTTTGGGAGGCCGAGGTGGGCAGATCACCAGGTGAGAAGTTCGAGACCAGCCTGACCAACATGGTGAAACCCCATCTCTACTAAAAATACAAAAATTAGTTGGGCATGGTGGTGGGCACCTGTAATCCCAGCTACTCAGAAGGCTGAGGCAGGAGAATCGCTTGAACCCAGGAGGCAGAGGTTGTGGTGGGCCATGATTGTGCCACTGCTCTCCTGCCTGGGCGACAGAGCGAGACTCCGTCTCTACATACGTCATTTTTAAACACTTAAAAAAGAACCAAGGCCGGGCGCAGTGGCTCAAGCCTGTAATCCCAGCACTTTGGGAGGCCGAGGCGGGTGGATCACGAGGTCAAGAAATCGAGACCATCCTGGTCAACATGGTGAAACCCCGTCTCTACTAAAAATACAAAAAATTAGCTGGGCATGGTGGCGCGTGCCTGTAATCCTGGCTACTCAGGAGGCTGAGGCAGGAGAATTGCCTGAACCCAGGAGGCGGAGGTTGCGGTGAGCCGAGATCGCGCCATTGCACTCCAGCCTGGGTAACAAGAGCGAAACTCCGTCTCAAAAAAAAAAAAAAAAAGAACCAGTGTGCCCTCACCTATGGGTGCCATTGGAGCCCAGCTCAGCCCGTTTGTAGTCGGCATCTGTGAGCTGCCAGTTATGCAGATCTCCCTTGATGAAGCCGGAGACGATGACACAGCTCAGAACCAGAAGGTTCACACCTGTGAAGACTTTGGTAACCCAGGCTGACTCCCGAGCTCCCAGAGCCAGCAGTCCTGTGGGAAACACGGAATATCCAGAATAAATAAACCCATAAAGACAGAAGGCAGATCTGTGGTTGCCAGGGGCCAAAGGTAATGGGGAACCACTGCCTGAAGGATGCAGGGTCTCCCGTGAGGTGATGATGAAAACATTTCCCAACTAGATGGAGGTGGCAGCTGCACAACACTGTGAAGGTACTAAATGCCACTGAACTGCGTGCTTTAAAATGGTTCGTTTCAGGCTGGGCGCAGGGCCCCACGCTTGTAATCTCAAGCACTCTGGAAAGCCACGATGGGAGAATCACTAAGATCACTAGAAACCAGGAATTCAGCCAGGTGCGGTGGCTCACGCCTGTAATCCCAGCACTCTGGGAGGCCAACGTGGGTTGATCACTTGAGGTCAGCAGATCGAGACCAGCATAGCCAACATGGTGAAACCCCGTCTCTACTAAAAATGCAAACATCAGCTGGATGTGGTGTTGTGTGCCTGTCTTCCAACTACTCGGGAGGCTAAGGCAGGAGGATCGCTTCAGCCCAGGTGGTCAGGGCTGCAGTGAGCTGTGATCATGCCACTACTCCAGCCTCAGTGAAAGCGCAAGACCCTGTCTCAAAATAACTGAAAATAAAAAATGAAACAGGCTGGGCGCGGTGGCTCATGCCTGTAATCCCAGCACTATGAGAGGCTGAGGAGGGCGGATCACTTGAGGTCAGGAGTCCAAGATCATCCCGGCCAACATGGTGAAACCCCATCTCTACTAAAAATACAAAAATTAGCCGGGCGTGGTGGTGCGCACCTGTAGTCCCAGCTACTTAGGAGGCTGAGGCAGGAGAATCGCTTGAACCCAGGAGGCCTAGGCTGCAGTGAGCCAAGATCGTGCCATTGCACTCCAGCCTGGGCAACAGAGTGAGATTCTGTCTCAAATGATTGATTTTGGGGAGTGCAGACTGAA
>NW_022447678.1:0-2028 GCF_009761245.1 Sapajus apella | reverse complement strand
CAGATATTTCTCATTACATCCTATACTCCCATTCACTCAGGAATATCCAAACACAGCTTTTAGAAGAAACGTGTTTCTAACCAACTAAATCTAAACATAGATGCAACTTCCTAATGTGAGCGTACACACAGCAGAGAAGATTGAAACAGACGTTTCTCCTGTGGTTTAGATTCGATCTTACCGCTAATTCTTATGAGCCTGTATAGGGCTGGAAACATCTCTTTCCAAACTCTCAAAGAAAGTGTTTCTCAACTGCTCCATTCACACATCTGTTTAACTCTGTGAGTTGAATATACACCTTGACAATCATTCTGCTGCATGGCTCCGTTTTTGTTTTACAGCCAGATATTTCTCATTACATCTTATACTCCTATTCACTCAGGAATATCCAAACGCAGCTTTTAGAAGAAACGAGTTTCTAACTCGCTGAGTCAAATCATAGATGCAAGTTCCTAAGGTGAACGAACACACAGCCGAGAAGTTTGAAACACACGTTTCCCCTGTGGTTTAGATTCGATCTTACCGCTAATGCTTAAGAGCCTGTATAGGGCTCTAAATCATTCTTTCCAAACTCTCCAAAGAAAGGGTTTCTCAACTGCTCCATTCACACATCTGTTTAACTCTGTCAGTTGAATATGCACCTTTACACTCGTTTTGCTACATAGCCCCATTTTTGTTTTAGAGCCAGATATTTCTCATTTCTTCCTATACTCCCATGTACTCAAGTATATACAAAGGCAGCTTTTCGAAGAAAAGTGTTTCCAACTCGCTGAATCTAAACATAGATGCAACTTCCTAACGTGAACGAACACACAGCAGTGGATTTTAAAACAGACGATTCTCCTGTAGTTGGGACACGATCTTTGCTATACTTCTTATGTGCCTCTATATGGCTGGGAGTATCTGTTTCCAGATTCTCCAAAGAAAGGGTTTCTGAACTGCTACATTCACACATCTGTTTATCTCTCTAAGGTGAATACTCACCGTGACATCATTCTGCTACATAGCTCCGTTTTTTTTTTTGAGAGAAAGATATTTCTCATTACACCCTATACTCACATTCACTCAGGAATATGCAAACGCAGCTCTGCAACTTGAAAGAACACCTTGACAATCATTCTGCTGCAATGCTCCGTTTTTTTTAGAGAAAGATATTTCTCATTACATCCTATACGCCCATTCACTCAGGAATATCAAACACAGCCTTCAGAAGAAACGTGTTCCTAACTCGCTGAATCTAATCATAGATGCAATTTCATAATGTGAACGAACACAGAGAAAAGCAGTTTGAAAGAGTCGTTTCTCCTGTGCTTTAGACGCGACCTTACCACTAATTCTTATGAGCCTGTATATGGCTGGAAATATCTCTTTCCAGATTCTCCAAAGAAAGGGATTATCAACTGCTACATTCACACATCTGTTTAACCGTGTAAGTTGTATATACACCTTGACAATCATTCTGCTACATAACTTCGTTTTTGTTTCAGATGCAGATATTTCTCATTACACCCTGTACAACCATTCACTCAGGAATATGCAAACGCAGCTTTTAGAAAAACGTGTTTCTAACTCGCTGAATCTAATCATAGATGCACCTTCCAAAGGTGAACGAACACACAGCACAGTAGTTTGAAACAGACGATTCTCCTGTGGTTTAGAAGTGATCTTACCGCTAACTTTTAAGAGCCTGTATATGCCTGGACATATCTCTTTCCAGATTCTCCAAAGAAAGGGTTTCTGAACTGCTACATTCACACATCTGTTTAACTCTGTAAGTTGAATATACACCTTGACAATCATTCTGCTACATAGCTCCGTTTTTGTTTTAGAGCCAGATATTTCTCATTACATCCTATAACTCCCATTCACTGAGGAATATCCAAACGCACCTATTAGAAGAAACGTGTTTCTAACTCGCTGAATCTAATCATAGTTGCAACTTCCTAAGGTGAACGAACACAGAGCAGAGAAGTTTGAAACAGACGTTTCTCCTGTGGTTTAGACGCTGCATTACCGCTATTTCTTATG
>NW_022447677.1:0-2235 GCF_009761245.1 Sapajus apella | reverse complement strand
GCTCTCTGTTCGTTCACCTTAGGAAGTTGCATCTATGTTAAGATTCAACGAGTTGCAAACACTTTTCTTCTAAAAGATGCGTTTGTATATTCGTGAGTTAATGGGAGTATAGGGTGTAATGAGAAATATCTGGCTTAAAAAATAACGGAGATATGCAGCAGAAGGATAGTCAAGGTGTGTATTCAACTTACAGAGTTTAACAGATGTGTGAATGTTGCAGTTCAGAAACCTTTTCTTTGGAGAATCTGGAAAGAGATATTTCCAGCCATGTACAGGTTCATAAGATTAAGCGGTAAGATCGCGTCTAAACCACAGGAGAAACAGCTCGTTCAGACAGTTCTGCTGTGTTTTCGTTGACCATATTAAGTTGCATATATGTTTAGATTCACCGAGGTAGAAACACGTTTCTTCTAAAAGCTGTGTTTTTATATTCCTGAGTGAATGGGAGTATAGGGTGTAATGAGAAATATCTGGCTCTAAAACAAACACGAAGACTTGTAGCAGAGTGATTGTCAAGGTGCATGTTCAATTTCAGAGTTAAACAGACGTGTGAATGCAGCGGTTCAGAAAACTTTTCTTTCGAGAATCTGGAAAGAGATATTTCCAGCCATATACAGGCTCATAAGAATTAGTGCTCAAGTCTCATCTAAACCACAAGAGAAACGTCTCTTTGAAACTGCTCTGCTGTGTGTTCGTTCACCTTAAGAAGTTGCATCTATGTTTAGATTCAGCGAGTTAGAAACACGTTTCTTCTAAAACCTGAGTTTGGATATTCCTGAGTGAATGGGAGGATAGGGTGTAATGAGAAATATCTGGCTCTAAAACAAAAACAGAGCTATGTAGCAGAATGACTGTCAAGATGTATATTCAACTTACAAAGTTAAACAGATGTGTGAATGTAGCAGTTCAGAAACACTTTCTTTCGAGAATCTGGAGAGACATGTTTGCAGMCATATACAGGCTCATAAGAATTAGCGGTAAGATCGCGTCTAAACCACAGGAGAAAGGTCTCTCTCAAACTGCTCTGCTGTGTGTTCATTCACCTTAGGAAGTTTCATGTATATTTAGATTCAACGAGTTGGAAACACGTTTCTTCTAAAAGCTTCGTTTGGATATTCCTGAGTGAATGGGAGCATACTGTGTAATGAGAAATCTGTGCCCCTAAAACAAAAACGGAGCTGTGTAGTACAATGATTGTGAAGGTTTATATTCAACTTACAAAGTTAAACAGATGTGTGAATGTAGCAGCTCAGAAACACTTTCTTTGGAGAATCTGGAAAGAGGTATTTCCAGCCATATACAGGCTCATAAGATTTAGCGGTAAGATCGCGTCTAAACCACAGGAGAAACGGCTCGTTCAGACAGCTCTGCTGTGTTTTCGTTGACCTTATTAAGTTGCATATATGTTTAGATTCACCGAGGTAGAAACACATTTCTTCTAAAATCTGTGTTTTTATGTTCCTGAGTGAATGGGAGTATAGGGTGTAATGAGAAATATCTGGCTCTAAAACAAACACGAAGCCTTGTAGCAGAGTGATTGTCAAGGGGCCTGTTCAATTTCAGAGTTAAACAGACGTGTGAATGTAGCAGTTCAGAAACCTTTTCTTTCGAGAATCTGGAAAGAGATATTTCCAGCCATATACAGGCTCATAAGAATTATCGCTGAGATTGCATCAAAACCACAGGAGAAACGTCTCTTTCAAACTGCTCTGCTGTGTGTTCGTTCACCTTTAGAAGTTGCATCTATGTTTAGATTCAGCGAGTTAGAAACAAGTTTCTTCTAAAAGCTGCGTTTGGAAATTCCTGAGTGAATGGGAGCATATGGTGTAATCAGAAATAACTTTCTCTAAAACAAAAACGGAACTATGTAGCAGAATGTTTGACAAGGTGTATATTCAACTTACAGAGTTAAACAGATGTGTGAATGTAGCAGTTCAGAAACCCTTTCTTTGGAGAATCTGGAAAGAGATATTTCCAGCCATATACAGGCTCATAAGAATTAGCGGTAAGATCGCGTCTAAAGCACAGGAGAAACGACTCTTTCAAACTGCTCTGCTCTGTGTTCGTTCATCTTAGGAAGTTGCATCTATATTTAGATTCAGGGCGATAGAAACACGTTTCTTCTAAAAGCTGCGTTTGTATATTCCTGAGTGATTGGGAGTATAGGGTGTAATGAGAAATATCTGGGTCTAAAACAAAAACAGAGCTATGTAGCAGAATGATTGTCAAGGTGTA
>NW_022447676.1:0-2028 GCF_009761245.1 Sapajus apella | reverse complement strand
TGGGCAAGTTTATATAAAAGAATAATTTTTCAGAAAGCCACAGAGGTTCTCTCCCAAGACTGCTGAAGTGTAATTATGAACAAGTGTAAATATGGAAAGATAACTAAAAGTAAAAAGCACACTGAAAAAGAGTTTATGAAAATTTATATAAAAATAAACAAAAACAAATAAAAACTTCAGTCCACCTAATAAAGTAATTTTAGCAATACCCATTCATGTACCACCCTCTCCACCACCTCCCTTCCCCAGAAAAAAGAAAATGGTTAGACTGCAAGTTAACATGTAAAGTATAACTAGTTTCTTTTAGAAACAAAGTGTAGATCAATATACACACAGATACTTAATCTACATTATTTATATTTTACCTATATATTGTATAGTATTTGCTTTGGGTGAAATAATAATATATACAAATTATACAGTATTTACATTTATACAGTATGTATATACACACATACAGTAAAGGCAAAAATGGAAAGATATAATATTCTTAAATGGTTACTTATTGGAGGGGAGGAGACAGAGATAGAAGATGGACTTTTCTCACAGTATCTTGTTTTCTGGATACTACTTTGGCATCATGTAAATATTTCCTGTGATTGTAAAACAAAAATTTTAAATAAAAACAACTCCGAAAACTAAAAAATAAATGTGACAAATGACCTTCGTATTAGGTGGTAGCATAAGCACACAGAGAAGAACTGACAGTAAACACATTAATCCTCTATCCTCATGGGACAAACCCTAAGGACATAAGAAAAATGGTGGCAGTGGTGCTGGCATTGTTATTCTGAACTGCTTTGTATATATAGGATGGAGCCAGTAAGAATTCTGACATTCCAGGAATCAATGAGAACAAGCACTGTCATTGTGAGAGAAAGGAGATGGAAGTGTAAGATCCAAGAGATGAAGTAAAAACCCTGTCGTCCTGACACACACACACACACACACACACACACACACACACACGACTTGTGTATGTGCTATACACATGCACGCAGCATCCCCTGAACAGGCCTGGAAGCAACTGCCAATCCAGTAGCAATGAGCATGCCCAGCGCCTGGCCTGTGGCTCCCAGATACCATCTCCTGCCATTCTATTTTCATCAATAGAACATTTCAGTAGGTGGAGATTAAGACCCCAAAAAAGCAGGAATAAAGATTGGGAAGCAGGAATGTCCTACTCAGGATGAGCAAATGATCCATCAGGCCAAGGGCTGGAAAGCAAGGGCACCTGCAGTGAGACTGGCCAGAGGGGCCTGATAGGACCTAACTGCCAGGAGGAACAGCTGATTTGAAAGCAAAGAAAGCTGTTTATGACTCTTGAGGAGAGGGTAGGAGTTGCCCAGCTGGCCCCTTCTATGAATCTTTACGGTGCCCACGTGTGGCAGACGTGAACTCTCATGATTTACAGACAAGGATGCTAAGTCTTATCTGGCAAACAGAGTGTGTGAGAAAGTCCCAATTCTAAACCCAATCGCAGTTTCCTAATACAGGCTTGTTTCCACTGGGCTGGTGGAGTAGGTGCCCTGGGATTTAGAGCAGGTAACGGTGTCAGTGTAAGAACAGGTTAGAGAGTCATGGACACAGTTGATCAGATAGGAGGCTTTGACTTTCCTAGGAGCAACAGGGGCAGACTCTGAGCACCTCTGGATATACACGCTCCAGAGAGCCCACATCACCGCCAGCAACACCCCAGAAAGTGACATTCACTTGGTGAATATCTTGTAATTTTTCATCCTCATTTTAATGTTACAAACCAGTTCATCAAATTCTAACAGTTACATCAAAAAGGAAGCAAAATTTCACAAAAGAAATATTCTCTCATTACATAATAAAAATTGTTGAAATCCCAAATAGAACATACTAGAAAAAGGAAGTTTGTTTAATAAAATTACTCAAATGTGCCATGAAAATATAAGCTTATTAGTGAAAATCCACAAATTTAATTTGTTTTAAAATAAGTTTGAATCATCTGTAAATCATCCCTCCATCTTTCTTTTTACAAAGAAATAGCATGTATTATCT
>NW_022447675.1:0-2028 GCF_009761245.1 Sapajus apella | reverse complement strand
AAAGTCTAATTTATCAGAGATGAGAATTGCAACTCCTGCTTTTTTTTGCTCTCCATTTGCTTGGTAAATCTTCCTCCATCCCTTTATTTTGAGCCTTTGTGTATCCTTGCATGTGAGATGGGTTTCCTGGATACAGCACACCGATGGGTTTTGTCTTTTTATCCAATTTGCCAGTCTGTGTCTTTTGATTGGGGCATTTAGTCCATTTACATTTAGGGTTAATATTGTTTTGTGTGAATTTGATACTGCCATTTTGGTGCTAACTGGGTGTTTTGCCCTTTAGTTGAGCTGGTACTTGTTGTTCCTTTATATGTGTAGAGCCTCTTTCAGGAGCTCTTGTAGAGCTGGCCTGATGGTGACGAAATCTCTGAGTACTTGCATGTTCCCAAAGGATTTTATTTTTCCTTCACTTATGAAGCTTAGTTTGGCTGGATAGGAGATTCTGGGTTGAAAGTTCTTTTCTTTAAGGATGTTGAATATTGGCCCCCACTCTCTTCTGGCTTGTAGGGTTTCTGCTGAGAGATCTGCTGTGATTCTGATGGCCTTCCCTTTGTGGGTAACCCAACCTTTCTCTTTGGCTGCCCTTAGTATTTTCTCCTTCATTTCAACCCTGGTGAATCTGACGATTATGTGCCTTGGGGTTGCTCTTCTTGACGAATATCTTTGTGGTGTTCTCTGTATTTCCTGGACTTGAATGTTTGCCTGCCTTGCTAGGTTGGGGAAGTTTTCCTGTATTATATCCTGAAGAGTATTTTCCAGCTTGGATTCATTCTCTTCATTGCATTCAGGTACACCTATCAAATGTAGATTAGGTCTTTTCACATAGTCCCACATTTCTTGAAGATTTTGTTCATTCCCTTTTACCCTTTTTTCTCCAGTCTTGCCTTCCTGTTTTATCTCATTGAGTTGATCTTCGACCTCTGATATCCTTTCTTCTGCTTGGTCAATTCGGCTGTTGATACTTGTGCATGCTTCGCGAAGTTCTCGTGTTGCTCCATCAGTTTTCAGCTCCATCAGTTCACTTATATTCCTTTCTATTTTGTCCATTCTCGTTAGCATTCCATCAAATCTTTTTTCAAGGCTCTTAGTTTCTTTGCATTTGGTTAGAACATGTTCTTTAAGTTCACAGAAGTTTCTTACTACCCACCTTCTGAAGTCTGATTCTGTCATTTCATCTCACGCGTTCTCCCTCCAACCTTGTTCCCTTGCTGGTGAGGAGTTGTCATCCCTTGTAGGAGGAGAGGTGTTCTGGTTTCGGGTGTTTTCATCCTTTTTGTGCTGGTTTCTTCCCATCTTTAAGGATTTATCCACCTGTCGACTTTGTAGTTGCTGGCTTTCAGACTGGGTCGCAAATCTTTCAGATTGATGTTCTGTTTGTTGATGATGAGGTTATTTCTGTTTCTTGGTTTTCCTTCTGACAGTCTGGTCCCTCTGCTGTAGGTCTGCTGAGGTTCACTCCAGGCCCTGCTTGCCTGGGGTTCACCTGCAGCAGCTGCTGAACAGCAAGGGTTGTTACCAGTTTTCTTCTGCTATCTTTGTCCCAAAAGGATATCCGCCTAGTGTCAATCTGATCTCTCCTTCATGAGGTGTCTCTTTGGATATATACGGGTCAGGGAGCTGCTTGAGGAGACGGTCCCTTCTTTATAGGAGCTCAAATGGTGAGCTGTGAGCTCTGTTGTTCATTCAGAGCTGCTGGGCAGGTACTTTTAGGTCTGCTGCAGCAGAACTCATAAACTGCTTTTTGTTCCCAGGTGCTCTGTCCCAGGGATTTAGGGCTTTATTTATGAGTTTCCGTTATGCTGCTGCCTTCTTTTTTTTTCCTTCAGACCTGCCCTGCCCAGCAAGGAGGCAGCCTAGTTACTGTCGGCCCGTAGAGGCTTTGCTGAGCTGCTGTGGGCTCCATCCAGCTGCCGAGTGAACTTCCCTGCAGTCCTGTTTATATGGGTGTAGTTAGAACTGCTTTGGCGATGGTGGCCCGCCTCTTTTGAGGCGGAGTCTCTCTGCAGTGGCGGGTTGCCTTGGCAATGG
>NW_022447674.1:0-2028 GCF_009761245.1 Sapajus apella | reverse complement strand
AGAGCTAAGCAGCTTCTCTGAATCTTCCATTCAGCACTTCCATTATGACTTGGTGATAAATTCTGCTGTGAGCCTTTAAGATGAAAGCCAAACTGAAAAGTTAATTAAAAATAAAAATAGATGCTGTCAATTTTACTGCTGAAATTAAATTCATTTCCACAGATGAAAGGAGGAAAACAAGTATTGATAGGATTTTAAAATTCAATCCTTCAAAGGAAATGATAGAAAAAGTCTTTTTAAAGTGCTATTTCAATGACAACAATCAAAATGTAAAAGTACAGACATATTTTAATGTGGAGAGATTAAAAAAAATAATTGGCCACATTTTTATTAGATTGTAATAACTAAATAGTAATACATAAAATCAAAAATTACAAAAATATAAGCCATACATAAAATTAAGCCTCAATAGAATTTAATAATAGCATATATATGACACAATGTCACAGATTCAATTACCAATAGAAAAACACATGTTAACAAGGAAATGGCAATGCAGCTACCAAACTTGTTTTTTTTTTTTCTTTGAGTTGAATTTTCACTCTTGTTGCCCAGGCAGAGTGCAATGGCTCACTGCAACCTCCGCTCCACCCAGGTTCAAGTGATTGTCCTGCCTCAGCCTCCCAAGTAGCTGGGATTACAAGCATGTGCCACCACACCTGGCTAATTTTGCATTTTTAGTAGAAATGAGGTCTCCCTGTGTTGGCCAGGCTGATTTTGAACTCCTGACCTCAGGTGATCTGACTGTCTCAGCCTCCCAAAGTGCTGGGATTACAAGCATGAGCCACCGTGCCTGGCCTACAAAACATTCTTGTTAAGAATGAAGACACTGTTTTTTACTTTAAGAAAGTGCAATACTTAGCCATGCACAGTGGCTCATGCCTGTAATCTCGGCACTTTGGGAGGCCGAGGTGGGCGGATCATGAGGTCAAGAGATCAAGATCCTTCTGGTCAACATGGTGAAACCCCATATCTACTAAAAATACAAAAATTAGCTGGGCGTGGTGGTGTGCGCCTGTAGTCCCAGCTACTCAGGAGGCTAAGGCAGGAGAATTACTTGAACCCAGGAGGCAGAGGTTGCAGTGAGCCAAGATTATGCCATTGCACTCCAGCCTGGGCAACAAGAGCAAAACTCCATCTCAAAAAAAACAAGAAAGTGCAATACAATATCCCATGTTCCCTAAATCCCTAAATGTTGAAAGCTTTTAAATCTGGGAGTGATGAATTACATTATAAAATAAATTTTCCTTTTAAGACAAATATGAATTTCTATAATGTTCCTGAGTAGAGCAATAATTTTTAATATGCAAAAGTTCAACATTTGTCTACTAAATACAGATATCTTATAGGAATATATAAATATGTGTGCAATATAAATACATATTGTCTGTTCTCCATAGATGATATACTGTTACACATGTTAAAATAAACTTATGTCTTTAATTTGATATCTACAGGATATAATTACAAATATTCAATTCTGTACAAAAGGTAGAATTGGAGTATTTTTCTAATATCAAATAGCCTCTATCTCTCCCTCAGGATTTCTATTCTGGACATGCGGGGTATTTACAGACACTGCTATGTATGCCAGAATTGAATCCAAAGTACAAATTATACTGCAGGTTTAGCCACAAATGCTCCAGATATTTGTGACTGTGGACCAGAACTGCCATCTTAGAATTTAATTTATTGATTACCAAATTAATTGTTCCCAGATGAATTCCCCTTCAGTAATAGTGATCCTCAAAAGCACAACAAAATCCAAAATTAAATGTATTTCATTTCCATGTGTAATTTGTAAACTGCCATATACTGCTTTTAGGGAAGTCAGGGTAAAATAAAACGAAGATGGAGCTGCTTCTCTGATACGATGTGAAATCTCTGCTTTATCCTCTCTTCTAATTTATTTAGCAAGCGTTCACTTTCTCATCTGGCTTCATTTCCCATGGAATACTAATTGACATCAAGGTTTTTATACGGATAAGAAACAAGACCAGATGAGCCACCTCTCCGCAATACAAAAAG
>NW_022447673.1:1052-2029 GCF_009761245.1 Sapajus apella | reverse complement strand
TTGTTTCAGAGCAAGATATTTCTCATTACAGCTTATAGTCTCTTTCATTCTGGAATATCCTAACGCAACATTTAGAAGAAATGTGTTTGTAACTCGCTGAATCTAAACATAGATGCAACTTCCTACGGTGAACGAGCACAAAGCAGAGCAGTTTGAAATGGACGTTTCTCCAGTGTTTTAAATGGAGTCTTACTTCTAGTTCTTATATGCCTGTATATGGCTGGAAATATCTGTTTCCAGATTCTCCAAATAAAGGATTTCTGAAGCGCTGCACACACACACATCAGTTTAACTGTGTAAGTTGATAGTAGAGATTGACAACCATTCTGGTAGATAGCTGTGTTTCTGTTTTAGAGCAAGATATTTCTCATTACAGCCAATAGACTAAGTCACCTTATATTATCCAAACGCAGCTTTTAGAAGAAACGTTTTTCTAACTCGCTGAATCTAAAGATAGATGCAACTTCCTAAGTTGACCGAACACAAAGCAGAGCAGTTGGAAATACACGTTTCTCCTGTCTTTTAAACGGAGTCTTACTGCTATTTCTTATAGGCATGTATATGTCTGGAAATATAAATTTCCAGATTCTCCAAAGAAAAGATTTCTGAACTGCTGCACACACAAACCAGTTTAACTCTGTTTGTTGATTGTACAGCTTGACAACCATTCTGCTAGATAGCTGCGTTTTTGTTTGAGGTCAAGATATTTCTCATTACAGCCTATAGTCTCATTGACTCTGGAATATCCAAACTCAGGTTTTAAAAGAAACGTGTTTCAAACTCGCTGAATATAAACATAGATGCAGCATCCTAGTTTAAAAGAAAACAAAGCAGAGAAGTTTGAAATAGACGTTTCTCCTGTGTATTAAACGCAGTCTTCCTGCTTTTTCACATATGCCTGTATATGTCTGGAAATATCTGCTTCCAAATTCTCCAAAGAAAGGATTTCTGAACTGTTACACACACACATCAGTTTA
>NW_022447673.1:579-952 GCF_009761245.1 Sapajus apella | reverse complement strand
CAACTCGCTGAATCTAAACATAGATGCAACTTCCTAAGTTGAGCGAAGACAAAGCAGAGCCGTTTGAAATACACGTTTCTCCTGTGTTTTAAACGCAGTCTTACTGCTAGTTCTTTTATGCCTGTGCATGGCTGGAAATATATGTTTCCATAATCTCCAAAGAAAGGATTGCTGAACTGCGGCACACACACGTCAGTTTAACTCTATATGTTGATTGTACAGCTTGACAACCATTCTGCTAGAAAGCTGCGATTTTCTTTTAGAGCAAGATATTTCTGATTACAGCCTACAGTCTCATTCACTTTGGAATATCCAAATGCAGCTTTTACAAGAAACGTGTGTCTAACTGGCTGAATCTAAACACAGATGCAAC
>NW_022447673.1:0-479 GCF_009761245.1 Sapajus apella | reverse complement strand
AAGATATTTCTCATTACAGCCTATAGTCTCAGTCACTCTGGAGTATCCAAACACAGCTTATAGAAGAAACGTGTTTCCAACTCGCTGATTCTAAACATAGATGAAACTTCCTAAGGTGAATGAACACAAGGCAGGGTTGTTTGTACTGGAAATTTCTCCTGTGTTTTAAATGGAGTCTTACTGCTAGTTCTTATATGCATGTATATGGCTGGAAATATCTGTTTCCAGATTCTCCAAAGAAAAGATTTCTGAACTGTTGCACACACACATCACTTTAACTCTGTAAGTTGATTCTATAGCTTAACAATCATTCGGACAGGTAGCTGCGTTTTTGTTTCAGAGCAAGATATTTCTCATTACAGCTTATAGTCTCTTTCACTCTGGAATATCCTAACGCAACATTAGGAAGAAATGTGTTTGTAACTCGCTGAGTCTAAACATAGATGCAACTTCCTACGGTGAACGAGCACAAAGCAGAG
>NW_022447672.1:0-2029 GCF_009761245.1 Sapajus apella | reverse complement strand
GAGTGTCATCCCAACTAATCCATGATATACTGGGAGGTTTTTAAATGACAGCATTGATTATCCGCTGTACCACATTGATTGACGATGTCACTCAAAACATGGCATCACTGACAAATGGTCTGACAGCAAGCAGACCATTTCTCAGTAGCAACTTTTTCTTCTTGAAAAATAATTTTTTATTTCTCAGCCTACATGGACACCTGTTAAATATCCCAAGAAAACCCACTGCCTTTTCCACAGGCATCCTCTGTACCTTATTTGGGGGCCAATGACTTGATCACTGTTTGACATCTGGTTTCTAATGCCACCAAATGAATAAAAGTCCTGTGGAATCAGGACCCAGCATGATATCATGCTCATTGCTTTTTGTTTTGCTTTTTTTTATCTTATTGCAGGAAAATTCTATTCCCGAACAAGAGCTATGTATGTATTCTTTTTTAAAAAAACACCTCTATTGAGATGTAGTTGACATGCAAACAAGTTCACCCATTTAAAGTGGGTGATTCAATGTTCAATGTTTTACTGTATTTACAGGCTACTCCAAGCATTTTTACCCTCTAATTTTAGAACCTCTTCATCTCCCTTCAAAGAAACCCTGTCAGTAGTCACTCCTCTGTCTTCTCCAACCCCCACGCTCCTGGTTCTAGGCAGCCCTAATCCACTTCCTCTTTCTGTAGTACACTGCCTTTCTGTGTTAACCAGTTCTTAAGCTAACTATTTCACATTGATGAGGTGGCCCTAGCTAGAAAAGCCAAGGCTGATTAATTTCTTTCTGCCCCTCCCTTTGCTTTTCTTCAACACCAAGGAGAATGGTCCAGCAGCAGCTCAGTCAAAACTACTCTTCACTTGATATTCTAGAAGCCTGTCAACCGCCATGCTTCTCAACCGCCCAGCTCCATACTCTCCAGACCTTTCCACATTGCCCAAGCCTCCTTGTGGGATTCCTCAGCAGCACCAATGCACTGACTGTCACTCTCTGTTCTCCTAGCTCTGGTTGAAGACCTGGGGATGTGTTCATGTGAAACACTGAAGGAAGAGATGTCATCAAACACAGTAAGCTGCATTTCTTTGTCCGGAAGAAAAATGTTTTTTTCCAAACACTTCTAGAGTATTAAGTGAATATCAGTTTTGACTGACATCGTGCATCAGGGCTCATTCGTTCAAGGACTCTAGCGACCAGTCCCTAAAGTTTGGAAGTGTCTTCCCAACTAATATGTAATACACTGGGAAGTTTGATTATCTGCTATAACACATTGATTGACAATGTCCCTCAAAACACGGCATCGCTGACAAACTGTTTGATAGCGAGCATATTTCTCAGTAGCAAGTTTTTATTCTTGAGAAATAATTTTTTATTTCTCAGCTGACATGGACACTTGTTAAATATTGCAAGAAAACCCAATGCCTTTTCCACAGGTATCGTCTGTACTTTATTTGGGGGCCGGTGACTTGATCACTGTTTGACATCTGGTTTTCTAATGTCACCAAGTGAATAAAATAGCTGTGCCAACAGAACCCAGGATGAGCTGATCCTCATGGTTTTTGTTTTCTTCTTTCTCTTATTCCAGGTAAAGTCTACTGCTAAAAATCAGCAATGTGACCCTTCTTTTGAAAAAAAAAAATTAATGAGACGTACATAACATGCAAACCATTCACCCATTTAAAATTAGCAGTTCAGTGTGTTTCCTATATTTACACTCTTGTGCAGCCATGGGTAACAACCCAATTTTAGGACCTGTTCATTCCCCCTCAAAGAAACCCTGTTGGTAGCCACTCCTCTGTTTTCTCCAACCCCCACAGCCCTGGTTCTAGGCAGCCCTCATCTAC
The DNA here is from genome assembly GCF_009761245.1 of Sapajus apella. Classification (NCBI taxonomy): domain Eukaryota; kingdom Metazoa; phylum Chordata; class Mammalia; order Primates; family Cebidae; genus Sapajus; species Sapajus apella. Next base: position 202 of record NW_022447672.1, on the reverse strand, counting down.
TTCCTGTCTCTCTAGCACACTGCCTTTCTGTAGTATCCGGTTCTTCAAATGACGATTTCACATTGATGAGGTTGCCCTAGCTAGGAAACCAAGGCCCTTTCCTTTCTTTCTTCCCCTCCCCTTTGCCTTTCTTCAACACCAAGGAGAATGGTCCAGCAGCAGCTCAGTCCATTCTTTTCAACCACCCAGCTCCACACACTCC
>NW_022447671.1:0-2029 GCF_009761245.1 Sapajus apella | reverse complement strand
ACACACACACACACACACACACACACACACACACACACACACACACAATTAGCTGGGCATGGTGGCACATACTGTGGTCCAAGCTACTGAGGGGGCTGACATACGAGGGTCCCTTAAGCCTGGAACGTCAAGGCCACAGTGAGTTCTAATCACACCACTGCACTGTAGCCTGGGTAGGAAAGCAAGACCCTGTCTCTGAAATTAAAAATAAATAAAGATAACATTTTTAAGGTAAAATTTAGTTTGAAAAATGCATCTCGTTTTATGTTGTTTACATGCTGTAACTGGAACAGAACATCGAGGTATTCCCATCTGAATACCCAAAAGATTCTCTACTTTTTATACAGTTGCATTATATTCCACTGTGTAGATATAAGTTAACCTGTTTAATTGGCATTGTGCTGGTGAAAGTCTAGGTTGTTCTCAGGCTTTTGCTGTTAAACTATCACTATCATGAATAACTATGATTGGGTGTCATTTTTTATGACTGTAACTGTGATAAATTCTTTTCATTTAATTTTGGAAGTCACAGAGAGATATATTTTATATTTTGACATGCATTTAGAAAGTTTTCTCCACATTGTTTGTACAAATTTTTATGTTTCCTAGAAAAGCAGGGGAGGGTACTATCATCCCTGTTGCTTCCACACACTGTGTTATCAAACAAGTGAGTTTGGGAGCATTTGAGGCCACAGGACTGTATTTTCATATTTGGTGTCCTACAACATCAACTTCCATTTCTACTATGTATAGGAAGATGAGTTTTGTTCATATGTCTCAGAGCCATTAAACCAACCTAGGTGTCCATCAACAGTGGATTAGATGACAGAATCCATACCAATACACCATGGAATACTAGACAGTCATATTGAAAGAAAACATCATGTTATTTGCAGCAACATGGATGCAGATGGAGGCCATTATCCTAAGCACATTAACACAGGAAGAGAAAACCATAAGCCCTAACTTTATAAGTGGGAGCTAAACACTGCATATTCAGGGTCACAGAAATGACAATAGGAGAAGCCAGGAGCTGTTGGGGAAGGGAGGAAAGAAAGGGAGAATAAATGAAAGATGAATTCTTCAGTACTATGCACAATGCCTGGGTGAGAGGATTATTCATACTCCAAACCTCAGCATCACACAATATGCCCATAAAACACATGTGTACATGTACCCTCTGTACCTAAAATAAAAGTTGAGAAAAAAAAAGAAACGTTTTCTAAGTTTACAGTCTTAGATATTTGTGATCAATGTGATGAAACTACTTCTATTTAATCAATATATCAACTTGGACAGAATCCACATATTTAGAATATTTATTTTTTTCTGATCCGTGAATATGGTATATCTCTTCATTTATTTAGAACTTCTTTAATGTCTCTTGATTGTTACAATTTTGTCTGAAAAGATCATGTGCATTTTGGTCTTTGGTTGGATTGGCTCCTAAATATTTCATATTCCCTCACACTATTATATTCCTTTTAATTACACAATCTAGTTGTTGTTGCTGTTAAGTAATTAATATATTTTAGTGTATTCTTATACTATTCAACTACCTAATCTCTCTTATTATTTTTAATTTTTTTCCATTGGACTCTTTTGGATTCTTCTACATAAACAATGTTATCCTCAGAAAATAACAACAGGGTTTTTTTTTTTTTCTATTTTTTGAATCGTTTCACCTGTGATTTATCTTGCATTTCCTATTTCGCTCAGCTAGAAACTCCAATATCAGGTTAAATAAAAGTCATGATCATTGAAAAAAAATAAGCATTAGGTTTTTTTCTAAACTCCTTTCATATATTTACCCTCTTTTCTGCTATGCTTTGGTATTATTAATTTTATATGTTCTTTATACACGTAATCTGTTTATTATATATTCAGATATTATTTGCTTTTCTTACACAGAATTTTTTGACCCAAAGACGTTTTTTTCAAAGGTTCAGGTATATAACTCTTTCCTTCCTTGGCTACACAATAAGAAAGTCCTTCCCCACCTAAAGGAGCTTTAGTGGCTTCAAATTGA
>NW_022447670.1:0-2029 GCF_009761245.1 Sapajus apella | reverse complement strand
ACACACACACACACACACACACACACACACACACACACACACACACAATTAGCTGGGCATGGTGGCACATACTGTGGTCCAAGCTACTGAGGGGGCTGACATACGAGGGTCCCTTAAGCCTGGAACGTCAAGGCCACAGTGAGTTCTAATCACACCACTGCACTGTAGCCTGGGTAGGAAAGCAAGACCCTGTCTCTGAAATTAAAAATAAATAAAGATAACATTTTTAAGGTAAAATTTAGTTTGAAAAATGCATCTCGTTTTATGTTGTTTACATGCTGTAACTGGAACAGAACATCGAGGTATTCCCATCTGAATACCCAAAAGATTCTCTACTTTTTATACAGTTGCATTATATTCCACTGTGTAGATATAAGTTAACCTGTTTAATTGGCATTGTGCTGGTGAAAGTCTAGGTTGTTCTCAGGCTTTTGCTGTTAAACTATCACTATCATGAATAACTATGATTGGGTGTCATTTTTTATGACTGTAACTGTGATAAATTCTTTTCATTTAATTTTGGAAGTCACAGAGAGATATATTTTATATTTTGACATGCATTTAGAAAGTTTTCTCCACATTGTTTGTACAAATTTTTATGTTTCCTAGAAAAGCAGGGGAGGGTACTATCATCCCTGTTGCTTCCACACACTGTGTTATCAAACAAGTGAGTTTGGGAGCATTTGAGGCCACAGGACTGTATTTTCATATTTGGTGTCCTACAACATCAACTTCCATTTCTACTATGTATAGGAAGATGAGTTTTGTTCATATGTCTCAGAGCCATTAAACCAACCTAGGTGTCCATCAACAGTGGATTAGATGACAGAATCCATACCAATACACCATGGAATACTAGACAGTCATATTGAAAGAAAACATCATGTTATTTGCAGCAACATGGATGCAGATGGAGGCCATTATCCTAAGCACATTAACACAGGAAGAGAAAACCATAAGCCCTAACTTTATAAGTGGGAGCTAAACACTGCATATTCAGGGTCACAGAAATGACAATAGGAGAAGCCAGGAGCTGTTGGGGAAGGGAGGAAAGAAAGGGAGAATAAATGAAAGATGAATTCTTCAGTACTATGCACAATGCCTGGGTGAGAGGATTATTCATACTCCAAACCTCAGCATCACACAATATGCCCATAAAACACATGTGTACATGTACCCTCTGTACCTAAAATAAAAGTTGAGAAAAAAAAAGAAACGTTTTCTAAGTTTACAGTCTTAGATATTTGTGATCAATGTGATGAAACTACTTCTATTTAATCAATATATCAACTTGGACAGAATCCACATATTTAGAATATTTATTTTTTTCTGATCCGTGAATATGGTATATCTCTTCATTTATTTAGAACTTCTTTAATGTCTCTTGATTGTTACAATTTTGTCTGAAAAGATCATGTGCATTTTGGTCTTTGGTTGGATTGGCTCCTAAATATTTCATATTCCCTCACACTATTATATTCCTTTTAATTACACAATCTAGTTGTTGTTGCTGTTAAGTAATTAATATATTTTAGTGTATTCTTATACTATTCAACTACCTAATCTCTCTTATTATTTTTAATTTTTTTCCATTGGACTCTTTTGGATTCTTCTACATAAACAATGTTATCCTCAGAAAATAACAACAGGGTTTTTTTTTTTTTCTATTTTTTGAATCGTTTCACCTGTGATTTATCTTGCATTTCCTATTTCGCTCAGCTAGAAACTCCAATATCAGGTTAAATAAAAGTCATGATCATTGAAAAAAAATAAGCATTAGGTTTTTTTCTAAACTCCTTTCATATATTTACCCTCTTTTCTGCTATGCTTTGGTATTATTAATTTTATATGTTCTTTATACACGTAATCTGTTTATTATATATTCAGATATTATTTGCTTTTCTTACACAGAATTTTTTGACCCAAAGACGTTTTTTTCAAAGGTTCAGGTATATAACTCTTTCCTTCCTTGGCTACACAATAAGAAAGTCCTTCCCCACCTAAAGGAGCTTTAGTGGCTTCAAATTGA
>NW_022447669.1:521-2030 GCF_009761245.1 Sapajus apella | reverse complement strand
AAACCCCGTCTCTACTAAAAATACAAAAAATTAGCTGGGCATGGTGGCGTGTGCCTGTAATCCCAGCTACTCAGGAGGCTGAGGCAGGAGAATTGCCTGAACCCAGGAGGCGGAGGTTGCGGTGAGCCGAGATGGCGCCATTGCACTCCAGCCTGGGTAACAAGAGCGAAACTCCGTCCCCCCTCCAAAAAAAAAAAAGAAAGGCATACCAGAGCTCAGAAAAAATGTATATCCAGCAGTGGTCATTCGACAACGAAAGTCATACCGGAGAAAAGATGGCGTGTTTCTTTATTTTGATGATAATGCAGGGATCATAGTGAACAATAAAGGGGAGATGAAAGGTTCTGCCATTACAAGACCAGCAGCAAAGGAGTGTGCAGACCTGTGGCCCCGGATTGCATCCATGATTCTCCAGTGTATTTGTAAAAAATAAAAAACTTTAAAACCATTAAAAAGTATTTGTTCGAAAAAAAAAAAAAAAAAAAAAAAAGACTGGAGGTAGATCGCAGGAGCCAACCTCCCTGGGGCCATCTTGCTGAATGCCCCATACGTGTCCCATACTATAGCTGTACTAGACGTCCTGATTCTAATAAGTCTGAATTTTCCTCAGCTAACGCATGACCTTGACCATGAACCTCCACAAGGATCTCTTATAAACCGTCAGGGAAGCTGAAGCCAATCCTATGACTCCAAAACTCTATTCAGCTTATCTTCTGTTAGTCTTTGTTCAACCGTGGCCCTGCTCTTACACACCCACGGGCTTGCTACCCAATTTTCTAAAGCTAAATAGGTGACAAAAGAGAAACAACAGAACGAGTAATACAAAAATTAGAAGGCTGGGCACTGTGACTGCTGAGGTCGGAGGATTGCTTGAGTCCAGGAGTTAGAAACTAACCCCAGCCACATAATGAGATCCCATCTCTACAAAAATTAGCCAGGCATAGTGTCTCACATTTGTGGTCCCAGCTACTCAGGAGGCTGAGGTGGAAGGATCCTTGAACCCAGGAGGTCGAGGCCACAGTGAGCTGTGATTAAACCACTGTATTCCAGCCTGGGCAATTGAATGAGATGGAAAGAGAGAGAGAGAGAGAAGAAAGGAGGGAGGGAAGGAAGGAGGGAGAGAAAGAAGAAAAAGAAAGAGGCTGGGCGTGGTGGCTCATGCCTGTAATCCCAGCACTTCAGGCCGTCGAGGCAGGCAGATCACCTGAGGTTCGGAGTTCGAGAACAGCCTGGCCAACATGGAGAAACCCTGTCTTTAGTAAAAAATACGAAATTAGCCAGGCGTGGTGGCAGATGCCTGTAATCCTAGCTACTCAGGAGGCTGAGACAGGAGAACTGCTTGAACCCAGGAGGCAAGGGTTGCTGTGAGCCGAGATTGCACCTTTGCACTGCAGCCTGGGCAACAAGAGTGAAACTCTGTCTCAAAAAAAGAAAAGAAAAGAAAAGAAAAAGGCCAGGCACGGTGGCTCAAGCCTGTAATCCCAGCACTTTGGGAGGCCGAGGCGGGTG
>NW_022447669.1:0-421 GCF_009761245.1 Sapajus apella | reverse complement strand
TACCTGTAATCCCAGCTACTCAGGAGGCTAAGGCAGGAGAATTGCCTGAACCCAGGAGGCGGAGGTTGCGGTGAGCCGAGATCGCGCCATTGCACTCCAGCCTGGGTAACAAGAGCAAAACTCCATCTCAAAAAAAAAAAAGAAAAAAGAAAAAGAACAGAAAAAGATCCTACAGCAAACATAATGCCTCATAAATATTTGTCGTGTAAATGAGTGAATTAATGGCATTAATTAATATGGAAATCCAGGATGAAGTGACTGGTCATACTCTCCCTGTACTTTTTGGAATAGAACATATGAGATTGTAAATAGATGAAAGAGACTGATTACTTTTAGTTAACCCCCATAGCAACAGATTTATTTTCTCTTTTTTCTTTTTCTTTAAGATGGAGTTTCTTTTTTTTTTTTTTTTTTGAGATGG
>NW_022447668.1:0-2031 GCF_009761245.1 Sapajus apella | reverse complement strand
TAAAGAAAAATGCTGCCAGGCGCAGGGGCTCACGCCTGTAATCCCAATACTTTGGGAGGCTGAAGCAGGTGAATCACCTGAGGTTGGGAGTTCGAAACCAGCCTGACCATCATGGAGAAACCCCATCTCTACTACAAATATAAAGTTAGCTGGGCAAAGGGGTGCATGCCTATAATACAAGCTACTCGGGAGGCTGAGGCAGGAGAATTGCTTGAACCTGGTAGGCTGAATTTGCTGTGAGCCAAGATCATGCCATTGTGCTCCAGCACACTGGGCAATAAAAGCGAAACTCTGTGTCAAAAAAAAAAAAAAAAAGGAAAAAGAAAAAATCTAGACAAATTAAATTTAACAGAAGGTAATTGAACAATGACTGATTCCTTTAAAAATTATTTTTGGAGATGGGTCTCACTCTGTTGCACAGGCTGGAGTGCAGTGGCACAGTCATAGCTCACCACAGCCTCAAACTCCTGGGTTCAAGGGACCCTCTCGAGTGGCTAGAACCACATGACACATGTGATGATTAACAGATTTCATTTATTTATTTATTTTCATGTTGTTATGTTGCCCATGCTGATCTCAAACTCCTGGCCTCAAGTCATCCTCCTGCCTTAGCCTCCCAAAGTGCTGAGACTATAGATGTGAGCCTCCATGTGCAGCCTAAAGAACAATTCCTGAATTGGGTGGCTCTGGGAACAGGCAGAGCTTCAGAGAGCTCCACTCTGCAATTAGGCAGGGATCACTTATAGAAAACAGAAGGGAGGTGTGGAAAACAGCTTGACTGGTTAGAGCTCAGTACTGAGACATGGTCTGATCAATTGGTAGCCTGTGACTAACTGAATATCAGCTGCTGTGGTTGGCTGAGACTCAGCTATTTGTTACAAAACAAAACTTCTATATTAGGCCTTCAGTTTATCTGCTGAAGTCAGGTTGAAATTCTTTCAGTAGGAACTCAAGGTATGGAGGCAGTCTCTGGCCAAATTTAGTTAATTTACTAGGAACTTGAGTAACACCCAAGGTTCTATTAGGGTAGGAGGGAGATTGAAAAGAGGCTCTGAAGGAGTCTGGAGGTGAGAGGGGACTTGGCCTGAAAAGGTCCTTGGAGAACCAGGGCAGTGTTGTTGGAAAAGATACTATAAAAGCATTTCTTTTTTTTTTTTTTTTTTTTTTTTGAGTGAGAGTGTTGCCCTGTCACCCAGGCTGGAGTGCAGTGGTGTGATCTCGGCTCACTGCAACCCCTGCCTCTCAGGTTCAGGCGATTCTCCTGCCTCACCCTCCCAAGTAGTTGGGATTACAGGTGCATCAACAAGCCCAGCTAATTTTTGTATTCTTAGTAGAGACAAGGTTTTGCCATTGTTGTCAGGCTGATCTCAAACTCCTGACCTCATGTGATCTGCCCTACTTGGTCTCTCAAGGCGCTGGGATTACAAGCATGAGCCAATGCACCCAGCCTATAGAAGCATTTCAAGGCAAAATTGTCAACAGCAATACAAGCTAAGAGACGATAAGGGGCCCTGCTGGTTTCTCAATTAAGAGGCTACTACAGGCTGGGTATGGTAGCTAGCACCTGGAATCCCTATATTAGGCCACTATGTTAGCACTTTGGGAGGCTAACACAGTGGATCATGGGGTCAGGAGATCGAGACCATCCTGGCTAACATGGTGAAACCCTGTCCCTACTAAAATACAAAAAAATCTAACCGGGCATGTGGCACTTGCCTGTAGTGCCAGCTACTCGGGAGGCTGAGGCAGGGGAATCGCTTGAACCTGAGATGTGAGATTGCAGTGAGCCGAGATTGGGCCACTGTACTCCAGCCGGGGTGACAGAGCAAGACTCCATGTCAAAAAAAAAAAAAAAAAAAAAAAAAACATAGGCAACTACAAATAAAAAAGAAAAAAAAAGCTATTGATAAATATCATGAATATGGATTCTGTGAATAATGGAAGCTGAAATATTTTATAATGTTGGGGTGTAGGGAGGGAATAGGGGAAGTGGAGCTAATCTCTTTTTCTAGAAAGAGAAAAAGAAAGTGG
>NW_022447667.1:0-2031 GCF_009761245.1 Sapajus apella | reverse complement strand
CTGACAAGGCTGCCCAGGTAGCATCTGTCTATTCAGTTCCCATTGCTGTGAGAGAAGCCGGGATTACAGGTGTGAGCCACGTCATGATGACTGTGAGGAATGGCACTGGGGAGATTCCAAAGTTAACATTAAAATCCCTTTCCTACCATTTGGTTGAAACTTTTTATGTTTTTTTCTTTTTAAAAATAGGTCGTCTTATGCCACCTAAAAAAGTCCATAAAGAACTCTTTAAAGACTGGAATCTTCCATTGAAGCAGCCATCATATCCGTCAGTGAAACGTTATAATCAGAATCGGACACAACCACAAAAACTACGGATGGAGGAGCGATTTAAAAAGAAAGAAAGGTTACTCAGGAAGAAACTAGCTAGAAAGGGAATCGATTATGATTTTCCTTCTTTGGTAAATATTTCTTCGTGGAATTTTTTTTTGTGATTTGTTGTGGGGAGAGGAGGGGGTGGCTCTGTGTCTCGTAAAGTACCTAGCCTAGTGCTTACCACAACCTTGGCTCACTGCAGCCTCCACATCCTGGGTTCAAGTGATTCTCCTGCCTCTAGCCTCCCAAGTAGCTGGGATTACAGGTGCATACTACCACGCCCAGCTAATTTTTGTATTTTTAGAGATGGGGTTTCTCCATGTTGTCCAGGCTGGTCTCAAACTCCTGACCTCAGGTGATCTGCCCACCTCAGCCTCCCAAAGTGCTGGGATTACAGGTGTGAGCCACCATGCCCAGCTAGTTTTTTGACTGAATTGTTTTTGTTTTTGTTTTTGTTTTTATACAGAGTCTTGCTGTGTTGCCCATTCTGGAGTGCGGCGGCACAATCTCGGCTCACTGCAGCTTCCACCACCCAGGTTCAAGCAATTCTGCCGTACCCTCCTGAGTCGCTGAGATTACAGGTGTGAACCACTACACCAGGCTATTTTTTTGTATTTTTCGTAGAAATGGGGTTTCGCCATGTTGGCCAGTCTGGTCTCAAACCCCTGGTCTCAGGTGATCATCCACCTCAGCCTCCGAAAGGCCTGAGATCGCAGGCGAGAGTCACTGTGCCTGGCCTGACTAAACTTGAAACATTGTAGGTTCTTCCTAAAACATGAGAGCAGATTCTGTTATTTCCATTATACAGAAGCAGAAATGTCTTTTAAGTAGGTAATCTGATTGAGCCTTAGGCCCTGGTACTCCTGTGAACCCATCTGGGAACCGAGACAGTGAAGCTTGAAAAGAGGCATGTGAGCGCTGCTTTCCCTGAACTTTGCTTGTGACTTAGGGGAGGTGAGGGTGGCCTGCCTTTGCACATTCTTCCTGCTTCCACCCTCCTGAATTCAGGATTCTGTGAATCAGTGAGCTCCAGATTTTGGCCTTCCCTTCAACCTCTGCAGCTCTGTCAGTTCCTCAGCTGGGCTTCTCCTAGTTTTGCCCTTTACGTGAGATTATTGACTGTATTGATGAGTTTTGCTTTTTACATTAAAATGTCATTAGGTAGGATTTACTGATAATATATATGAGAATCTAATGCTAAGTTTAAAAAGAAAAGCTATGAGACCGTTAATTTATAATTTCTTTATTAAAGATTTTACAGAAAACGGAAAAGCATCTCAAAAACTAATTGTCAGAAGTCTACAAAAGGCCAGGTAAACTGTTTTTTTTTATCATTTTACATGCCCAATATTAGAGAAAGATAAGTAGGAAAACATTTAAGACTACTATAACTGATCAATATTCAAACTGATGTGTCTTTTAAAATTTAAGGTTTTATGTAAGAAGAAGGAAAAGGTTATAGGCACTCTTGACACTCCTGAGAAGACTGTGGATAGCCAGGTAAAGTTGTCTCCAATATTCCGGACACCAGGTATTATACAGATAATTTGAAGAAAGAAAGGCAGTTTCTGCTACTCTGATTTTAAGATTTCAAATTGAATATTGTCACATTTGATAGATCTTTATTGTTGATTTAGCAATTTTCTGCGTAACACCTTATAATGGAACAGCTATATTCCAATTAATTATGAATTTCTGTACTAAGTTTGATAAGCA
>NW_022447666.1:1540-2032 GCF_009761245.1 Sapajus apella | reverse complement strand
TTGACCCAGCAATCCCATTACTGGGTATATACCCAAAGGATTATAAATTGTTCTATTATAAGGACACATGCACATGTATATTTATTGCAACAGTGTTCACAATAGCAAAGACTTGGAACCCACCCAAATACTCATCAATAATAGACTGGATAAAGAAAATGTGGTACATATACACCATGGAATATTATGCAGACATAAAAAAAAGGATGAGTTCATGTCTTTTTCAGGGACATGGATAAAGCTAGAAACCATAATTCACAGCAAGCTAACACAGGAACAGAAAACCAAACAGCCTCACATGTTCTCACTCATAAGGGGGATTTGAACAATGAGAACACATGCACACAGGGAATGAAACACCACACACTGGGGCCTGTCAGGGAGTGGGGGGCTAGGGGAGGGATAGCATTAGGAGAAATACCTAATGTAGATGACAGATTGATGGATTCAGCAAAACACCATGGCATGAGTACACCTATGTAAAAAACCTGC
>NW_022447666.1:0-1440 GCF_009761245.1 Sapajus apella | reverse complement strand
CAAAACACCATGGCATGAGTACACCTATGTAAAAAACCTGCCCATGTATCCCAGAACTTATAATAAAAGAAAAAAAGTATGACCCCATAAATTCTGGCATCTTCTCCCTGTCCTAATCTTTTCTGGCCATTTTCTGATTGAGCTCCACCTTGCTGTCATGATCTTTCACCACCATTCCAGCCATTTAGCTCTTCCGGCTCTTCAATGCAGTTACCTGCCCAGGCTGACCCAACTAGTTCCTCATTCATTGGAACACACCCAAGTACAAGGACATTGTTTCCTCCTCAGAAGCCTGTCTCAACTGAGCATTTGGTTTAAGTGATTTTTAATCATTACCATCCATTCACAACTTTCACTCCCAATCCCTCCAAAAAATTCACTTTACATTCATTCTTTTATTATGCTTTCTAACATAATCCATATTTTCTTCAATATGAAAGTAGGCCAAGCTGAAAATATTCACCTTCCTAGACTCCCTCGTAGTTAAGGTGGTCCTGAGACCTAGCCTTGGCCAACTGATACAAGGAAATCTCCAGAGAGAACATCCTTTTCCAAACCCAAAGATAAACTCAAACGCAAACAGATTAGGCCCATATTCTACCAGTATGGAGTATGGATATTGAGCTAAAGATGAAAAACTCAATTTACAATCATTAGGCAACAAACCTGAAGACAGAAGGCCCATGCTACGGATGGTGAAGTGGAAGGATTTGAGTAGCAGGGACTCTGATGCATGCAGGGCTACTCCCCACCATGGACTGCCCACCTCTGAACTTCTTGTTATGAAAAAAATAATGAATTCTTATTTGGTTAAGCCACTCTCACCAGACTTTTTTATTTTTCTATTACTTGCAGCCAAATGCATTCCTACTTCATACATTGCTCACTTTTTTCTCATTTAATTTTGATGAGACTGTGCTGTTTTCACATCCAAATGGCCGGCACTCAGAGTTGTACTTTCAGACTTCTTGACTTTGTAATTTTTACTGGAAACACCTTCCAATATTTGTCCTACAAGACGAAAGCCCCTTCATGGATGAGGGATTCTAATGATCAACGATAAATATAACCATGAATACTTCAATAATACACCCTGGCTTAAACCAAAGGAACATAAAGTAACAAAAAGAACAAATACTTTTATCTCAGAAGATCTAGGTATGAGTCCTCCTTTCTTCATTCCTCACTAGGTGTGTAGCCAGGAGCAAGTCACCTAAACCCCTCCAAGCTACAGTGTCCTCATCCATAAAAGAGAGATAATAATAATGTCTAGCTCACAAAGTTGCTGTCAACATTAATGAAAAAGCATATATATAAGCATAGTCATTGTGGGCCATAATACGTCTTTTATCCATACGAATAAATATGCGGCATTTTTAAATAACTTCTTTTTATACCATTTGACCCAGCAATCCCATTACTGGGTATATACCCAAAGGA
>NW_022447665.1:1010-2032 GCF_009761245.1 Sapajus apella | reverse complement strand
ACCAAAGGAGAAACGTCTTTTTCAAACTGCTCTGCTTTGTGTTCGTTCACCTTAGGAAGTTGCATCTATGTTTAGATTCAGCGAGTTAGAAACACGTTTCTTCTAAAAGCTGCGTTTGGATATTCCTGAGTGAATGGGAGTATAGGGTGTAATGAGAAATATCTGGCTCTAAAACAAAAACGGAGCTATCTAACAGAATGATTGTCAAGGCGTATATTCAACTTACAGACTTCAAGAGATGTGTGAATGTAGCAGTTCACAAACCCTTTCTTTGCAGAATCTAGAAAGAGATATTTCGAGCCATATAGAGGAACATAAGAATTAGCGGTAAGATCGCGTCAAAACCACAGGAGAAACGGCTCTTTCAAACTTCTCTGCTGGGTGTTCTTTCACCTTAGGAAGTTGCATCTATGCTTAGACTCCAAGACTTAGAATCAGGTTTCTTCTAAAAGCTGCGTTTGGATATTCCTGGGTTATTGGGAGTATAGGGTGTAATGAGAAATATCGGGCTCTAAAACAACAACGGAGCTATGTAGAAGAATGATTGTCAAGGTGTATATTAAACTTACAGAGTTAAACAATTGTGTGAATGTAGCAGTTCACTAACCCTTTCTTTGGAGAATCTGGAAAGTGATATTTCCAGCCATATACAGACTCTCAAGAATTAGCTTTAAGATCGCGTCTAAACCACGGGAGAAACGTCTCTTTCAAACTGCTCTGGTATGTGTTCGTTGACCTTAGGAAGTTGCATCTATGTTTCTATTCAGCGAGTAAGAAACACGTTTGTTCTAAACGCTGCGTTTGGATATTCCTGAGTGAATGGGAGTATAGGGTGTAAAAACAAACATCTGGCTCTAAAATAAAAACGTAGCTATGTAGCAGAATGATTGTCGAGGTATATATTCAACTTAAGGAGATAAACAGATGTGTGCATATAGCAGTTCAGAAACACTTTCTTTGGAGAATCAGGAAAGAGATATTTCCAGCCATATACAGTCTCATAAGAATTAGCGGTAAGATCG
>NW_022447665.1:0-1000 GCF_009761245.1 Sapajus apella | reverse complement strand
TGGGAGTATAGGGTGTAATGAGAAATATCTGGCTCTAAAACAAAAACTGAGCTATGTAGCAGAATGATTGTCAAGGTGTATATACAACTTACAGAGATAAACAATTGTGTCAATGTAGCAGTTTAGGAACCCTTTCTTTGGAGAATCTGGAAAGAGATATTTCCAGCCATATACAGGCTCAAAAGTTTAGCGCTAAGATCGCGTCTAAACCACAAGAGAAACGTCTCTTTCAAACTGCTATGCTTTGTGTTCGTTCAACTTGGGAAGTTGCATCTATGTTTAGACTAAGCGAGTTGGAAACAAGTTTCTTCTAAAAGCTGTGTTTGGACATTCCTGAGTGAATGGGAGTATAGGGCATAGGGAGAAATATCTGGCTCTAAAACAAAAACGGAGGTATGTAGCAGAATGATAGTCAAGGTGTATATTCAACTTACAGAGTTAAACAGATGTGTGAATGTAGCAGATGAGAAGCCCTTTCTTTGGAGAATCTGGTAAAAGATACTTCAGGCCATACACAGGCTGATGAGAATTAGCGGTAAGATGGCATGTAAACCAGAGCAGAATCGTCTCTTTCAAACTGCTCTCTTATGTGTTCGTTCAACTTCGGAAGTTGCATCTATCTTTAGATTCAGCGAGTTAGAAACACGTTTCTTCTAAAAGCTGCGTTTGGATATTCCTGAGTGAATGGGAATAATGGGTGTAAGGAGAAATATCTGGCTCTAAAACAAAAGCGGAGCTATGAAGCAGAATGATTGTCAAGGTGTATATTAAACTTACAGAGGTAAACAATTGTGTGAATGTAGCAGTTCACTGACCCTTTCTTTGGAGAATCTGGAAGAGATATTTCCAGCCATATACAGACTCTCAAGAATTAGCTTTAAGATCGAATCTAAATCATACGAGAAAGGTCTCTGTCAAACTGCTACACTGTGTGTTCGTTGTCCTTAGGAAGTTGCATCTATGTTTAGATTCAGCGAGTTAGAAACACGTTTCTCCAAAA
>NW_022447664.1:909-2032 GCF_009761245.1 Sapajus apella | reverse complement strand
ATATTGTTAAGTGTGAATTTGATACTGCCATTTTGTTGCTAGCTGGCTGTTTTGCCCTTTAGTTGAGCTGGTACTTGTTGTTCCTTTATATGTGTAGAGCCTCTTTCAGGAGCTCTTGTAGAGCTGGCCTGGTGGTGACGAAATCTCTGAGTACTTGCATGTTCCCAAAGGATTTTATTTTTCCTTCACTTATGAAGCTTAGTTTGGCTGGATAGGAGATTCTGGGTTGAACGTTCTTTTCTTTAAGGATGTTGAATATTGGCCCCCTTTCTCTTCTGGCTTGTAGGGTTTCTGCTGAGAGATCTGCTGTGAGTCTGATGGGCTTCCCTTTGTGGGTAACCCGACCTTTCTCTCTGGCTGTCCTTAGTATTTTCTCCTTCATTTCGACCCTGGTGAATCTGACGATTATGTGCCTTGGGGTTGCTCTTCTTGACGAATATCTTTGTGGTGTTCTCCGTATTTCCTGTACTTGAATGTTTGCCTGCCTTGCTAGGTTGGGGAAGTTTTCCTGGATAATATCCTGAAGAGTATTTTCCAGCTTGGATTCATTCTCTTCGTCGCATTCGGGTACGCCTATCAAACGTAGATTAGGTCTTTTCACATAGTCCCACATTTCTTGGAGACTTTGTTCATTCCTTTTACCCTTTTTTCTCCAGTCTTGCCTTCCCGTTTTATTTCATTGAGTTGATCTTCGACCTCTGATATCCTTTCTTCTGCTTGGTCAAGTCGGCTGTTGATACTTGTGCATGCTTCACGAAGTTCTCGTGTTGCAGTTTTGAGCTCCATCAATTCACTTATATTCCTTTCTATTTTGTCCATTCTTGTTAGCATTTCGTCAAATCTTTTTTCAAGGTTCTTAGTTTCTTTGCATTTGGTTAGAACATGTTCTTTAAGTTCACAGAAATTTCTTACTACCCACCTTCTGAATTCTGATTCTGTAATTCATCACACTCATTCTCCATCCAACCTTGTTCCCTTGCTGGCGAGGAGTTGTGATCCCTTTTAGGAGGAGAGGTGTTCTGGTTTCGGGTGTTTTCATCCTTTTTGCGCCGGTTTCTTCCCATCCTTAAGGATTTATCCACCTGTCGACTTTGTAGTTGCTGGCTTTCAGATTGGGTCTCAT
>NW_022447664.1:0-809 GCF_009761245.1 Sapajus apella | reverse complement strand
GCCTAGTGTCAATCTGATCTCTCCTCTATGAGGTGTCTTTTTGGATATATAGGGGTCAGGGAGCTGCTTGAGGAGACGGTCTTTTCTTTATAGGAGCTCAAATGGTGAGCTGCGAGCTCTGTTGTTGTTCATTCAGAGCTGCTGGGCAGGTACTTTTAGGTCTGCTGCAGCAGAAGTCATAAACTGCTTTTTGTTCCCAGGTGCTCTGTCCCAGGGATTTAGGGCTTTATTTATGAGTTTCCGTTATGCTGCTGCCTTCTTTTTTATTTTTTTCTTTTTTTCCTTCAGACCTGCGCACCTCAGCAAGGAGGCAGCCTAGTCACTGTCGGCCTATAGCAGCTTTGCTGAGCTGTTGTGGGCTGCGCCCCGCTGCCGAGTGAACTTCCCTGCAGTCCTGTTTATATGGGTGTAGTTAGAACTGCTTTGGCGATGGTGGCCCGCCTCTGTTGGGGCGGAGTCTCTGCTGTGGCGGGTTGCCTTGGCAACGGCGGGCTGCCTCAGCAATGGCGGGTTGCCTTGGCAATGGCGGGCTCCCTGGTAATTGCCGACGACCCTCCCCCACAGAGCTGAACCGTCCCGGGTTCAGCTGCGCTTGCTGTGAAACTCTCAATCCAGAGTTTCTGGTTGCTGTTCTTTTGGGGGGTGTGGGACCAGCCGAGCCTGATCGCCTGGCTCCCTGCCTCAGAGCCTTTTTTAAGTTGGTGTTCCAGTCGCCTGTTGAAGAGGCGCCGGGGTCTGTTTGTTTTCCCCCGCGGCCACTCACTGCGCTGGCTTAAACGGCGGCACTGAGTTTTTGTGGCGCTTTTTTT
>NW_022447663.1:0-2032 GCF_009761245.1 Sapajus apella | reverse complement strand
TAGAAACAGCCCGGACGTGGGTGCTGATGGAAACTGGAATCTTCTGATCTCTCCTGTCCCTATTCTGTGGCGATCAAGATTGCTGGTGCCAAAAGGAAACATGAAAATCTGCTGGTGTGGGGGTGGAGGTGTGGGGTTCGGGTGGGGTGGGCCTGCAGTGCCTCGTGCGCATTCTCCATCTGCAGCTCTTCTGGAGGGGTCCAGAAGCTGTGGTTGTTTTTCTGGGCAGGGCTAGGGAGGCGTGTTCAGGTTGTTCCCCCAGCTGCCTCTGGAGGGAATGTGGGCAGGAGAGGAGGCGTGATTGGCTCCTGAGAAGCGGCTCTTGCCTTGCCTATGCTCTGTGTTCCAGGCCCTGTGTGCTGGGCTGTGCCGGAGGCAGGTCGGGGATTCCATGGGGAAGGGTGAGTTGTGCCCAGCACTCCATGAGGGGCAGAGGAGCAGGAGACTGTAGGAGGTGCAGGGCGGTGCCCGGTGGGGTGGGACGCAGTGAGAGGAAGCTCGTCGCGTGCAGGTGCTGCTGCTGTGCCCTGTCGTGTCTAAGCCAAGGTGGCAGCTCCTCAGGAAAGCCTTCCCTGCTCACCAGGCCTTGGCCTTCTTCTCTGGTGACAGGGCCCTGACTGTCACCCTCCTTAATCTGAAATTATCTTATGTGCTTCTTCCTTGCCGACTGTCCTGTGTTCCCTACAACATGGGTGCCCCTGCAGGCACGTGGGCTCGGCTCTGCATCTGGCTGACCCCTGGCACCCGCTGTGTCTTAAGACCTCTGGGAGGATGTGTTTATTGTTAGTATGTTTTCAATACCTTTCTTTTTTTTTGAGTCCCAGGTTGGCCCCTCACTATTGTGGTGAAGTAAACCGTACAGATTGTGGGTGTGCAGGGAGCACGCACAGCCCCACGCGGGCCTTCCCAGAGTCGCATTGGGTGGACAGCGGTGATGGGCTTCAGCAGCCCTGAGCTGGGCACGGGTTCTCTGGGACAGGGAAATGAGTGCTGTGGCCTCCTTGTTTGCAGAGGTGCCGCCCAGCCAGGTCCCCCAGGTTGTTTGCTGTGTTTGTTAGCCATTGTCCTGCCCTGGATGCGTGGTCCCCAGAGCTTATGTCACCCCATATGTTTCTGTGTGTTAACTTACAGTGATGCTTCTCAGTGTCCATCTGGCTTTTCACATTGGCTTGACCTGAGGACACCTGGGGTTTTCTGAGCTTTTCCAGGGGGTTAGGGTCCTCGGAAGGTTGGCTGTGGGGGATGATCAGGATGAAGTGTGGTGGTTTGTTTGCGTTGCATTTGGGTTCTGTGATGTTAGGCAGACCTGCACCTGCTGTCCTGGAAGCTGCTGGAGGGACCGCCTCCCCAGGTGGCTCCTTCCCGTGCCAAGCACTCCCCTTCCAAGCACATGGCCTGCCAGCAGGTACTGCCCAGCCCTCTGCAGAGCCTCCATCTTTGTCCTTTTGGTTGCCTTGCTGTTTTCGAAGGCGATGTCATTAGCAAACAGTAGCATGGGGGTGGCTAGGGAGGGATGCCAAGAGCCACGTTTGGAGGGAAGGCCAAAGTGATGGTGTGGCAGGCACATGGATGCCTGGTAGGACTTTGGGAGTGTGGGGCACTGGCACAGAGACTGCCAGGTGCCAGGCCTGATAGTCCAGGCCCATCTTGGCTGGTGGGGGCTTTTGCTTCTGAAGCCTCCTCACCAAGCCTCCTTTCCAGGGGCCCTGGCTGGGGCCTGGGTGTTTTCCATCAGCTCTTGGGTGGCCTGTGCCAGGCTCTGAGCTGTGCTGTTCTGGAGCACCTGGAGAAGGGTGGGCCCTGCATGTCAGTGTTTGCCTGGGTGCATGTCCTCCTGGAGGAGGTGGCTTTGCCCCCAGGCCCCCTGCTCCCCTAACCCCCCACCCCTCTGCCTCTCTGCCCTCTGCCCCTCTGCCCCCTTGCCCCCCTGCCCCTCTATCTCCCTACCTTTCTATTCCTCTGCCCCCTCCCCCTTGCCCTTCTGCCCCCTGCCTCCCTGCCCCTCTGCCCCCTGCCCTGCTCATGGTCTTGG
>NW_022447662.1:1540-2032 GCF_009761245.1 Sapajus apella | reverse complement strand
TTGACCCAGCAATCCCATTACTGGGTATATACCCAAAGGATTATAAATTGTTCTATTATAAGGACACATGCACATGTATATTTATTGCAACAGTGTTCACAATAGCAAAGACTTGGAACCCACCCAAATACTCATCAATAATAGACTGGATAAAGAAAATGTGGTACATATACACCATGGAATATTATGCAGACATAAAAAAAAGGATGAGTTCATGTCTTTTTCAGGGACATGGATAAAGCTAGAAACCATAATTCACAGCAAGCTAACACAGGAACAGAAAACCAAACAGCCTCACATGTTCTCACTCATAAGGGGGATTTGAACAATGAGAACACATGCACACAGGGAATGAAACACCACACACTGGGGCCTGTCAGGGAGTGGGGGGCTAGGGGAGGGATAGCATTAGGAGAAATACCTAATGTAGATGACAGATTGATGGATTCAGCAAAACACCATGGCATGAGTACACCTATGTAAAAAACCTGC
>NW_022447662.1:0-1440 GCF_009761245.1 Sapajus apella | reverse complement strand
CAAAACACCATGGCATGAGTACACCTATGTAAAAAACCTGCCCATGTATCCCAGAACTTATAATAAAAGAAAAAAAGTATGACCCCATAAATTCTGGCATCTTCTCCCTGTCCTAATCTTTTCTGGCCATTTTCTGATTGAGCTCCACCTTGCTGTCATGATCTTTCACCACCATTCCAGCCATTTAGCTCTTCCGGCTCTTCAATGCAGTTACCTGCCCAGGCTGACCCAACTAGTTCCTCATTCATTGGAACACACCCAAGTACAAGGACATTGTTTCCTCCTCAGAAGCCTGTCTCAACTGAGCATTTGGTTTAAGTGATTTTTAATCATTACCATCCATTCACAACTTTCACTCCCAATCCCTCCAAAAAATTCACTTTACATTCATTCTTTTATTATGCTTTCTAACATAATCCATATTTTCTTCAATATGAAAGTAGGCCAAGCTGAAAATATTCACCTTCCTAGACTCCCTCGTAGTTAAGGTGGTCCTGAGACCTAGCCTTGGCCAACTGATACAAGGAAATCTCCAGAGAGAACATCCTTTTCCAAACCCAAAGATAAACTCAAACGCAAACAGATTAGGCCCATATTCTACCAGTATGGAGTATGGATATTGAGCTAAAGATGAAAAACTCAATTTACAATCATTAGGCAACAAACCTGAAGACAGAAGGCCCATGCTACGGATGGTGAAGTGGAAGGATTTGAGTAGCAGGGACTCTGATGCATGCAGGGCTACTCCCCACCATGGACTGCCCACCTCTGAACTTCTTGTTATGAAAAAAATAATGAATTCTTATTTGGTTAAGCCACTCTCACCAGACTTTTTTATTTTTCTATTACTTGCAGCCAAATGCATTCCTACTTCATACATTGCTCACTTTTTTCTCATTTAATTTTGATGAGACTGTGCTGTTTTCACATCCAAATGGCCGGCACTCAGAGTTGTACTTTCAGACTTCTTGACTTTGTAATTTTTACTGGAAACACCTTCCAATATTTGTCCTACAAGACGAAAGCCCCTTCATGGATGAGGGATTCTAATGATCAACGATAAATATAACCATGAATACTTCAATAATACACCCTGGCTTAAACCAAAGGAACATAAAGTAACAAAAAGAACAAATACTTTTATCTCAGAAGATCTAGGTATGAGTCCTCCTTTCTTCATTCCTCACTAGGTGTGTAGCCAGGAGCAAGTCACCTAAACCCCTCCAAGCTACAGTGTCCTCATCCATAAAAGAGAGATAATAATAATGTCTAGCTCACAAAGTTGCTGTCAACATTAATGAAAAAGCATATATATAAGCATAGTCATTGTGGGCCATAATACGTCTTTTATCCATACGAATAAATATGCGGCATTTTTAAATAACTTCTTTTTATACCATTTGACCCAGCAATCCCATTACTGGGTATATACCCAAAGGA
>NW_022447661.1:1172-2033 GCF_009761245.1 Sapajus apella | reverse complement strand
TTTTTTTTGCTCTCCATTTGCTTGGTAAATCTTCCTCCATCCCTTTATTTTGAGCCTTTGTGTATCCTTGCATGTGAGATGGGTTTCCTGGATACAGCACACCGATGGGTTTTGTCTTTTTATCCAATTTGTCAGTCTGTGTCTTTTGATTGGGGCATTTAGTCCATTTACATTTAGGGTTAATATTGTTATGTGTGAATTTGATACTGCCATTTTGGTGCTAGCTGGCTGTTTTGCCCTTTAGTTGAGCTGGTACTTGTTGTTCCTTTATATGTGTAGAGCCTCTTTCAGGAGCTCTTGTACAGCTGGCCTGGTGGTGACGAAATCTCTGAGTACTTGCATGTTCACAAAGGATTTTATTTTTCCTTCACTTATGAAGCTTAGTTTGGCTGGATAGGAGATTCTGGGTTGAAAGTTCTTTTCTTTAAGGATGTTGAATATTGGCCCCCATTCTCTTCTGGCTTGTAGGGTTTCTGCTGAGAGATCTGCTGTGAGTCTGATGGGCTTCCCTTTGTGGGTAACCCGACCTTTCTCTCTGGCTGCCCTTAGTATTTTCTCCTTCATTTCGACCCTGGTGAATCTGACGATTATGTGCCTTGGGGTTGCTCTTCTTGACGAATATCTTTGTGGTGTTCTCTGTATTTCCTGGACTTGAATGTTTGCCTGCCTTGCTAGGTTGGGGAAGTTTTCCTGGATAATATCCTGCAGAGTATTTTCCAGCTTGGATTCATTCTCTTCGTCGCATTCGGGTACGCCTATCAAACGTAGATTAGGTCTTTTCACATAGTCCCACATTTCTTGGAGACTTTGTTCATTCTTTTTTACCCTTTTTTCTCCAGTCTTGCCTTCCCGTTTTATTTC
>NW_022447661.1:0-1072 GCF_009761245.1 Sapajus apella | reverse complement strand
ACATTTCTTGGAGACTTTGTTCATTGCTTTTTACCCTTTTTTCTCCAGTCTTGCCTTCCCGTTTTATTTCATTGAGTTGATCTTCGACCTCTGATATCCTTTCTTCTGCTTGGTCCATTCGGCTGTTGATACTTGTGCATGCTTCACGAAGTTCTCGTGTTGCAGTTTTCAGCTCCATCAATTCACTTATATTCCTTTCTATTTTGTCCATTCTTGTTAGCATTTCGTCAAATCTTTTTTCAAGGTTCTTAGTTTCTTTGCATTTGGTTAGAACATGTTCTTTAAGTTCACAGAAGTTTCTTACTACCCATCTTCTGAATTCTGATTCTGTCATTTCATCACACTCATTCTCCATCCAACCTTGTTCCCTTGCTGGCGAGGAGTTGTGATCCCTTTTAGGAGGAGAGGTGTTCTGGTTTCGGGTGTTTTCATCCTTTTTGCGCCGGTTTCTTCCCATCCTTAAGGATTTATCCACCTGTCGACTTTGTAGTTGCTGGCTTTCAGATTGGGTCTCAAATCTTTCAGATTGACGTTCTGTTTGTTGATGATGGGGTTATTTCTGCTTCTTGGTTTTCCTTCTGACAGTCTGGCCCCTCTGCTGTAGGTCTGCTGAGGTTCACTCCAGGCCCTGCTTGCCTGGGGTTCACCTGCAGCAGCTGTTGAACAGCAAGGGTTGTTACCAGTTTTCTTCTTCTTCTATCTTTGTCCCAGAAGGATACCCACCTAGTGTCAATCTGATCTCTCCTCTATGAGGTGTCTTTTTGGATATATAGGGGTCAGGGAGCTGCTTGAGGAGACGGTCTTTTCTTTATAGGAGCTCAAATGGTGAGCTGTGAGCTCTGTTGTTGTTCATTCAGAGCTGCTGGGCAGGTACTTTTAGGTCTGCTGCAGCAGAACTCATAAACTGCTTTTTGTTCCCAGGTGCTCTGTCCCAGGGATTTAGGGCTTTATTTATGAGTTTCCGTTATGCTGCTGCCTTCTTTTTTTTTTTTTTTTTTTTTCTTTTTTTCCTTCAGACCTGTCCAGCCCAGCAAGGAGGCAGCCTAGTCACTGTCGGCCTATAGCAGCTTTG
>NW_022447660.1:0-2034 GCF_009761245.1 Sapajus apella | reverse complement strand
ACTTGAAGGTGGAGTCAACCCTGATGGGGACTCAAGATCAGTCACAAATAGTTAGGGGAGAACACAAAGACCCCCAGATTTATTGCTGTGGTGCCAGATGTTCAGTGAGAGGCTCACTTGAAGGTGGAATCAACCCTGATGGGGATTCCAGATCAGTCACAACTACTTGGAGGGGAATGCAAAGACCACCAGCTTTCTTGCTGTGGTGCCAGATGTTCAGTGGCGGGCTCACTTGAAGGCAGAGTCAACCTGGATGGGGACTCCAGATCAGTCACAACTACGTGGGAGAAGAACACAAAGAACACCAGTTTTTTTTTGCTGTGGTGCTGGATGTTCAGCAGCTGCCTCACTTGAAGGCAGAGTCAACCCTGATGGAAACTCAAGAGCAGTAACAAGTACTAAAGAAGAGAACACCAAGTCTGCCAGCTTTATTGTTGTGGTGCTGGATGTTCAGCGGCAGGCTCACGTGAAGGTGGAATCATCAGTGACGGGGACTCAAGATTAGTCACAACTACCAGGGAGGAGAACACAAAGACCACAAGCTTTCTTGCTGTGGTGCCAGGTGTTCCGTGGCAGGTTCACTTGAAGGCAGAGTCAACCCTGATGGGGACTCAAGATCAGTCACAACTACTTGGGAGGAGAACACAAAGACCACCAGCTTTATTGCTGTGGTGCCGGATGTCCAGTGGTAGGCTCACTTGAAGGTGGAATCAACCATCATGGGGACTCCAGATCAGTCACAACTACTTGGAGGGGAATGCAAAGACCACCAGTTTTCTTCCTGTGGTGCCGGATGTTCAGTGGCAGGCTCACTTGAAGGTGGAATCAACCGTGATGGGGACTGGAGGTCAGCACAAATACTCGGGAGGAGAACAGTAACACCGCCAGCTTTCTTGCTGTGGTGCCAGAAATTCAGTGGCAGGTTCACTTGAAGGTGGAATCAGCCTAGATGGGGACTCCAGATCAGTCACAACTATGTGAGCGGAGAACACAAGAGCGCCAGCTTATTTGCTGTGGTGCCAGATGTTCAGCGGCTGCCTCACTTGAAGGCGAAGTCAGCCCTGATGGGAACTCAAGATCAGTAACAAGTACTTGGGAGGAGATCACCAAGTCTGCCAGCTTTATTGTTGTGGTGCCAGATGTTCAGTGGCAGGATCACGTGAAGGCGGAATCAACCAGGATGGGGACTCAAGATCAGTCACAGCTACTTGGGAGGAGAACACAAACTCCACCAGCTTTCTTGTTGTTGTGCCAGGTGTTCAGTGGCAGGATCACGTGAAGGTGGAATCAACCATGATGGGGACTCAAGATCAGTCACAACTACGTGGGAGGAGAACACAAAGACCGCCAGCTTTCTTGCTATATTGCCGGATGTTCAGTGGCAGGCTGACTTGAAGGTGGAGTCAATCCTGACGGGGACTCGAGGTCAGTCACAACTACTTGGTAGAATCCAAAGTAGTTGGGACCAATCTCGTGTCCCTGTCAGGGTTGACCCTGCCTTCAAGTCAGCTTGCCACTGGACACCTGACACCACTGCCAGTAACCTGAAGGTCTTTGTTTTCTCCTCCCAAGTACTTGTGACTGATCTCCAGTCAGACTGATCCTACTGCCAGCTTTCTTGCTGTGATGCCAGATGTTCAGTGGCATGCTCACTTGAAGGCAGAGTCAACCCTGTCAGGGACTCGAGATCAGTTAGAACTATTTGAGTGGAGAACACAACCGCCAGTTTTCTTGCTGTGTTGCTGGATATTCAGTGGCAGGCTTACTTAAAGGCACAGTCAACCCTGATGGGGACTCGAGATCAGTCACAAGTACTTGGGAAGAGAACACATAGACCGCAGCTTTCTTGTGGTGGTGCCAGACATTCAGTGGCAGTCCCACTTGCAGGTAGAATCAACCCTGATGGGGATTCAAGATCACTCAAAAGTGCTTGGTGGGAGAGCTCAAAGACCAGCAGCTTAATTGCTGTGGTGCTGAATGCTCAGTGGCAGGATCACTTGAAGGTGGAGTCAAACCTGACAGGGACTCGAGATT
>NW_022447659.1:0-2034 GCF_009761245.1 Sapajus apella | reverse complement strand
TTTTTGTTAATTGTACTTTAAGTTCTGGGGTACATGTGCAGAACATGCAGGTTTGTTACATAGGTTTACACGTGCCATTGTTGTTGGCTGCATCCATCACCACGTCATCTACATTAGGTATTTCTCCTAATGCTATCCCTCCCCTAGCCCCCAACCTGAGAGTCCCTGGTGTGTGATGTTCTCGTCCCTGTGTCCATGCATTCTCATTGTTCAACTCCCACTTAGGAGTGAGAATATGCGGTGTTGGTTTTCTGTTCTTATGTCACTTTGCTGAGAAGGATGGTTTATAGCTTCATCCATGTCCCTGCAAATGACATGAACTCATCCTTTTTCATGGCTACATAGTATTCCATGCTGTATATGTGCCACATTTTCCTTATCCAGTCTATCACTGATGGGCATTTGGGTTGGTTCCAAGTCTTTCCTATTGCAAACAGTTTTTTTTTGTTTTTTGTTTTTTGTTTTAATGTGAATGCCTTAGAATTTGCTGTATACAAGATCATGATATTCAGAAGTAAGACAGTTTTACGTCTTGCTTTCTAACCTGGGTCCTTTTATATATCGATCTCCTAGATGTCCTGGCCAGAACCAAAGGTGAACAGACCTGCTGGACATGGCCATCCTCGTCTTGTTCCCAATCTTAGGAAAAAAGCATTTAGTCTTGCACCATTAAATCTGTTAACTGCTAGGTTTTCGCAGATGCTTTTATCATGCTGATCAAGTTCCTTCCTGTTTCTAGTTTGCTGAGGACTTTTTTCCATGCATGGGTAGGTAATTTTACTCTCATTTACAGAAAAGAAAACCATCATTCAGACAGTTGGCCTCCGAAGATCAAGCCCTGAATCACAGTGCTATCTCCACAGCACACTCTTTCATTTAAGTTTTCCTCTGCCCCTCCTCTGAATTTTCTTTCAGCTCACTTGGGAATGTTGGTGTTCTCCAGGTGGCTCAGACCTCTGCTCGGGTGCTTCTCTCCTGAAGTGGGAGGATGGCTTCAGCTGTCACCTGCAAGCTGATGACTCCACACTCCCTATCTTCTTGCCCTCACTGAGCTCTGCTGTATCTTCATGCTTCCAAGACTTTTCCACTCAGATATGTCAAGGAA
Source organism: Sapajus apella (assembly GCF_009761245.1). NCBI lineage: Eukaryota > Metazoa > Chordata > Mammalia > Primates > Cebidae > Sapajus > Sapajus apella. The sequence goes on along the minus strand of NW_022447659.1, from coordinate 929 downwards.
TCTCAAACCCGTCCTGTCCTAGAATACACTGTCACTTCCCTCCACCCAAGTAGGCTCCTGTGACTCTATGTTCAATACTGGATGCTTCTGCCATTTGTCCTGTTCCAGCCTGAAACCTGGTCGTGATCCCACGTTTCCCTCTCTTTGGCCCCTCCTCTCACCTTTTCTAATTAGTGGCCACGTTCTACTTGTTTTTTCTTCACCTGCACTGCTACTGCCTTCCTCCTGCCTCCAGTTTCATTCTGCTCAAATTCACCCTCCAGGTTACCAACAGAGTGATTTCTCTCAATTACAGATCCTCTGATACTTAGCCCTTCACCACTTCCCTATTCCTCCAGCATGGGAACAAGGCCTTTTCTCATTTCATACACTAGGAACTTCCACCAAAGGCTGAAGTCACTAAATTCGCTTTCTGATGTCAGTTTTAGGAGCTGCAAGCTACTTTCATCATTTGGAGACATTAGACATTGTGTCACTAGTTCTACTCTGCTGTCTTTTGCATGCCATGTTGTCTCATGCCTCAGTGCTTGTTTACTCTGTTGTCTTTTTTTTTTTTTTTTAATATTAAGCTTATTTAAATAGAAACAGGGTTCCCGCTGTGTTGCCCAGGCTGGTCTTGAATTCCTGGGTTCAAGTGATGGTCCTGCCTCAGCCTCTCACAGTGTTGAAATTACAGGTGTGAGCCCCCAAGCCCAGCCCTGTTTTCTTGTTTTGAGAGGTTCTTCCTTTTTCCACATCATCCCCTCTATTCCTTTCCATCTTGAAAATCCCTACTCTCTAGACCCTCTTCTTTGAACCTCCTCCTAACTCCTGCAAAGTTAATCATACCCTCCTCTGTGTTATTTCAGAACATTACGTGTGTTTATAATGTTGCCTGTGTTGTCCTGTACCTGTCATTGTTTATTCTTACTCTGAGTTCAGCATTTATA
>NW_022447658.1:0-2034 GCF_009761245.1 Sapajus apella | reverse complement strand
AAAAAAAAAAAAAAAAGATCAGACTGGCCAACATGGTGAAACCCCGTGTCTACTAATAATACAAAAAAAATTAGCTGGGCACGGTGGCATGTACCTGTAATCTCATTTACTTGGGAGGCTGAGGCAGGAGAGTCTCTGGAGAGAACTAGATCTCTGCTTACTGCAACCTCTGCCTCCAGAGTTCAAGTGATTCTCCTGCCTCAGCCTTTCAAGTGGCAGGATTACAGGCAACACCACACCCAGCTAATTGTTCAACTTTTAGTAGGGTTTCACCAATGAGGTTTCACCATGTTGGCCAGGCTGGTCTTGAACTCCTGACCTCAGGTGATCTGCCCAGCTCAGCCTCCCAAAGTGTTGGGATTACAGGCTTGAGCCACCTCGCCTGGCCAATGTGTCACCAGCTGTACCATCTCCAGAGGTGGGTATCAGTGTTGATGAAGCAGTTGAATTATACAGAAGGGTCCACATTCCTGTGGTGAGTCACACAGAACCCTGAAAGGTTATAATATCCATGGACTCGTTTGCACAAACCACCAAAGTTATGAGGCCCAGGGGACATTTTCACCAGGGACTTCCATTCTCTGCGGTTCGTTCAGATACTCCCATGACGTATGCAGAGCATCCATGACTGTGTTTCATAGAAACTGAGTTTGAGCCAGCCATCTGGGTCAAAGCAGGATTATGACATTAACAGGCAATTTCACACTATCAGTACTGAATTCTTATTTTTTTTTTTTTTTTTTTTTTAGGGGCAGAGTTTCGCTCTTGTTACCCAGGCTGGAGTGCAATGGCGCGATCTCGGCTCACCGCAACCTCCGCCTCCTGGGTTCAGGCAATTCTCCTGCCTCAGCCTCCTGAGTAGCTGGGACTACAGGCACGCGCCACCATGCCCAGCTAATTTTTTTGTAGTTTTAGTAGAGACGGGGTTTCACCATGTTGACCAGGATGGTCTCGATCTCTTGACCTCGTGATCCACCCGCCTCGGCCTCCCAAAGTGCTGGGATTACAGGCTTGAGCCACCGCGCCTGGCTCTGAATGCTTATTTTTATTTTTAATTTTATTTTTTAGAGAAAAAGTCCCAGGCCAGGTGCAATGGCTCACGCTTGTCATCCCAGCACTTTGGGAGGCAGAGGCGGGCGGATCACGAGGTCAGGAGATTGAGACAATCCTGGCTAACATGGTGAAACCCTGTCTCTACTAAAAATACAAAAAATTAGCCTGGCATGGTGGCCGGCACCTGTAGTCCCAGCTACTCGGGAGGCTGAGGCAGGAGAATTGCCTCAACCCGGGAGGTAGAGGTTGCAGTGAGCTGAAATCACACCACTGCACTCCAGCCTGGGTGACAGAGCGAGACTCCACCTCAAAAAAAAAGAAATAAAGAGTCCCTTAATGCCGAGGTGATGGGTTGATAGGTGTAGCAAACCACCATGGCACATATTTACCTATGTAACAAACCTGCACATCCTGCACATGTATTCCAGAACTTAAAAAAAAAAAAAAGAGGCGGGGTCTCGGTGGTTTAGCCTGTAATCCCAGCACCTTGGGAGCCCGAGGTGGGTGGATCACCCCAGGTCAGGAGTTCGAGAAACCCCATGGTGAAACCCCATCTTTACAAAAAAATACAAAAATTAGCCAGGTGTGGTGGCACATGCCTATAATCCCAGCTACTGGGGAGGCTGAGGCAGGAGAATCACTTGAACTTGGGAGGCAGAGGTAGTGGTGAACCAAGATTGTACCACTGCACTGCAGCCTGGGTGACAGAGTGAGACCTTATCTCAAAAAAAAAAAAAAAAAAAAGAAAGCGTTATCCTGGGCTGCCCTTTGGATACCACAGACACAGATCTGCCAATAAGAACCATCCCAGGCCGGGCATGGTGGCTCATACCTGTAATGCAAGCACTCTTGAGGCCAAGGTGGGCGGATCACCTGAGGTCGGGAGTTCAAGACCAGCCTGACCAACATGGTGAAACCCTGTCTTTAAAAAAAGAAAGAAGCAGCCGGGCGCGGTGGCTCATGCCTGTAATCCCAGCACTT
>NW_022447657.1:0-2034 GCF_009761245.1 Sapajus apella | reverse complement strand
GCAAAATTTTTTTCCCATTCTGTTGGTTGCTGGCTCACTCTAATGATTGTGTCTTTTGCTGTGTAGAAGCTCTTAAGTTTAATTAGATTCCATTTGTCTATTTTGGCTTTTGTTGTTGTTGCTTTTGGTGTTTTAGTCATAAAGTCCTTTCCTATGCCTATGTCCTTAATGGTATTGCCTAAGTTTTCTTCTAGGGTTTTTATGATGTTAGGTCTTATGTTTAAATCTTTAATTCATCTGGAGTTAATTTTTATATAAGGTGTAAGGAAGGGATCCAGTTTCAGCTTTCTGCATGTGGGTAGCCCAACACCATTTATTAAATAGGAAATTCTTTCCCCATTGCTTGTTTTTGTCAGGTTTGTCAAAGATCAGTTGGTTGAAGGCATGTGGCATTACTTCTGAGGCCTCTGTTCTGTTTCATTGGTCTTTATCTCTGTTTTGGTACCAGTACCATGCTGTTTTGATTACTATAGCCTTGTACTATACTTTGAAGTCAGGTAGCATGATGCCTCCAGCTTTGTTTTGCTTAGGATTGTCTTGGCTATATGGGCTCTTTTTTTTGGTTCCATATGTTTAAGGTGGTTTTTTCCAATTCTGTGAAAAAAGTCCATGGTAGCTTGATGGGGATAGCACTGAATCTATAAATTACTTTGGGCAGTATGGCCATTTTCATGATATTGATTCTTCCTAACCAAGAGCATGTTAATATTTTTCCATCTGTTTGTGTCCTCTCTTATTTCCTTGAGCAGTGGATTATGGTTCTCCTTGAAGAGCTCCTTCACATCCTTTGTTAGTTGTATTCCTAAGTATTTATTCTCTTTGTAGCGATTGTGAATGGGAGTTCACTCATGATTTGGCTATCTGTCTGTTATTGGTGTATAGGAATGCTTGTGATTTCTGCACATTGATTTTGTATCCTGAGACTTTGCTGAAGTTTCTTATCAGCTTAAGGAGATTTTTGGCTGAGAAAATGGCAGCCTTCTAAAAATACAATCATGTTGTCCACAAATAGAGACAATTTGACTTCCTCTATTCCTAATTGAATGCCCTTTATTTCTTTTTCTTGCCTGATTGCCCTGGCCAGAATTTCCAATACTATGTTGAATAGGAGCAGTGAAAGAGGGTATCCTTGTCTCATGCCAGTTTTCAAAAGGAATGCTTCCAGGTTTTGCCCATTCAGTATATTGATTGTGGGTTTGTCACAAATAGCTCTTATTATTTTGAGATACATTTCATTGATACCTAGCCCATTGAGAGTTTTTAGCATGAAGGGTTGTTGAATTTTGTCAAAGGCCTTCTCTGCATCTATTGAGATAATCATGTGGTTTTTGTCTTTGGTTCTGTTTATGTGATGAATTACGTTTATTGATCTGTGTATGTTGAACCAGCCTTGCATCCCCAGGTTGAAGCCAACTTGATCATGATGGATAAGCTTTTTGATGTGCTGTTGGATTTTGTTTGCCAGTAGTTTATTGAGGATTTTTGTATTAATGTTCATTATGGATACTAGCCTGAAATTTTCTTTTTTAGTTGTGTCTCTGCCAGGTTTTGTTATCAGGATGATGTTGGTCTCATAAAATGAGTTAGGGAGGATTCCTTCTTTTTGTATTGTTTGGAATAGTTTCAGAAGGAATGGTACCACCTTCTCTTTGTACCTCTGGTAGAATTGGGCTGTGAACTTGTCTGGTCCTAGCCTTTCCTTTGTTGGTAGGCTATTAATTGCTGCCTCAGCTTCAGATCTTGTTATTTGTCTATTCTGGAATTCAACTTCTTCTTAGTTTAGTTTGGGAGGGTGTAAGTGTCCAGAAATTTATCCATTTCTTATAGATTTACTGGTTTATTTGCATAGAGGTGTTTGTGGTAATCTCTGATGGTAGTTTGTGTTTCTCTGGGATCAGTGGCGATATCCACTTTATCATTTTTTATTACATCTATTTGATTCTTCTCTCTTTTCTTTTTTATTAGTCTGGCTAGCAGTCTATTTTGTTGATCTTTTCAAAAAACCAGCTCCTGGATTTATTGATGTTTTGAAGT
>NW_022447656.1:0-2034 GCF_009761245.1 Sapajus apella | reverse complement strand
CCCCATTATAGGTACTGAGGAAGGAGAGCAAAGCAGAATCCTGGCACAATTAAGGCCTGAAGAGTATCTCAGCTTATAGTGTTAGTACTCAGTTATTTCCCTTTATATAATCCTTTATATATAATTATATATTAGGTTATAGAATCAAGGCTTGAAGGATATCTCAGTTTATAGTGTTACTACTCAGTTATTTCTTTTTATATAATCCTCTATATATAATCATATATTTGGTCATAGAATGAGTGCCTAAAGAATGTCTTACCACTCAGTTATTTCCATATATATATATTCATAATCAGAGGAATGCCTAGAGCAGACATGGTACAGGGCATGAATTAAGGAATAAGCAGCTCATAGTTGGAGGAATGTCTGGAGCAGACACAGTGCAGAGCATGATTTAGGAAAAACAGTTATACCAGGATAAGTATCCATGGTCCAGGCGGCAGCATTCGGTATCATAAAGATACCCGCTGTATGGCAGGCTTGGGGCAAGAGCCACTCATCCTGATAAAGGAGTCATAGGACCCTGCTCCAGTTCTTGTGGAGGGCTGCCCTCAGACCAGCAATCCCTCGAGCATTCAAAGGTTCAAACCCCTATATATAATCACACCTTGGTGACTGTGAACTTTATCAGCTCTTGTTACTGTGCTGGCACAAAAAGTATTCCCCTGTAGAACTCACTGGAAGCTGCTAGCAGGTGGTGGTAGACCATGATAGCTCTGTCACTGCTGTGGGACTTAAGCATCCTCCTATAAATCTTCTCAGAAGTAGCATGCCCATAGACAGAGATACTGCACACGGCCCACCTCCATACCTCCGTGACCTAATGGTGGTGGATCCCTTACTGCACACTACCCACTTCCTGGCCTCAGTGACCTAATGGGAATGGACCTCTTGCTGCGCACTGTCCACCTCCTAGCCTAGATGACCTAATGGGGGTAGACCCCTTGTTTTATTGCTCACAACCCAATCACTATCCTTAAAGATGACTTCACTCACTACCCTGCCCCCTACCTATACACAATAAATACAGATGCTTCTGGATATTCAGGGCCTCGCCTGTCTCTGCTTATAGGTAGCATGCCCCCATGAGCCCAGCTGCATTTTCCTTGTACTTCTGCGTCCTATTTCTTTGTTTCTCAGATCTTGCGCCTAGCACAGTGTAAGGGACACCACACGACCCTGTGGGACCCATAGCTCTACAAGCAATGGGGAAAGGATTCCCTGTTTAATAAATGGTGTTGGGAAAACTGGCTAGCCATGTGAAGAAAGTTGAAACTGTACTCTTTCCTTACACTTTATACAAAAATTAACCCCAGGTGGATTAAAAATATAAACATAAGACCTAATACCATGAAACCCTAGAAACAAACTTAAGCAATACCATTCAGGACATAGGCATAACCAAGGACGCTATGACTAAAACACCAAAAGCAATGGCAAGAAAAGCCAAAACAGGCAAATGGGATCTAATTAAACTTAAGAATTTCTACACTGCAAAGGAAACCATGATTAGAATGAACTGGGAACCAACAAAATGGGAAAAAATTGTTGCAGTCTACCCATCTGACAAAGGACTAATAACCAGAATCTATAAAGAACTAAAACAGATGTGCAGGAAAAAAAGAAAGAAACCCATTTAAAACTGGGCAAAGGATATGAACAGATGCTTTTCAAAAGAAGACAGTTATGAGACCAGCAAATATGTGAAAAAAATGGTCATCATCTTTGGTCATTAGAGAAATGCAAATCAAAACCAAAATGAGATACCATCTCATGCCATTTAGAATGGTGATTATTAAAAACGCTGGACACAACAGATGCTGGAGAGGATGTGAAGAATTAGGAACACTTTTATACTGTTAGTGGGAGTGTAAATTAGTTCAACCATTGTGGAAGACAGTATGGCAATTCCTCAAGGATCTAGAAATAGAAATAGAATTTGACCCAGCAATCCCAAAGATTTACTGAGTATATACCCAAGCGATTATAAATCATTCTATTATAAATACACATGCACACATATGTTCGTTG
>NW_022447655.1:0-2035 GCF_009761245.1 Sapajus apella | reverse complement strand
TGGGAGTATAGGGTATAATGAGAAATATCTGGGTCTAAAACAACAACGGAGCTATGTAGCAGAATGATTGTCAAGGTGCATATTCAACTTACAGATTTAAACAACCGTGTGAATATAGCAGTTCACTAACCCTTTCTTTGGAGAATCTGCAAAGAGAGATTTCCAGCCATAAACAGGCTCATAAGAATTAGCGATAATATCGCGACTAAACCACAGGAGAAACGTCTCTTTCAAACTGCTCTGCTGTGTGTTCGTTGACCTTAGGAAGTTGCATCTATGTTTCGATTCGGCGTGTTAGAAACACGTTTCTTCTAAAAGCTGCGTGTCGATATTCTTGAGTGAATGGGAGTATATAGTGTAATGAGAAATATCTGGCTCTAAAGCAAAAAGGGAGTTAAGTAGCAGAAAGATCGTCAAGGTGTATATTAAACTCACAGAGTTAAACAATTGAGTGAATGTAGCAGTTGAATATCCCTTTCTTTGGAGAATCTGGAAAGAGATATTTCTAGCAATGTACAGACTCTAAAGAATTAGCTATAAGATCGCGTCTAAATCACATTAGAAACTTCTCTGTCAAACTGCTCTGCTGTGTGTTCGTTCACCTTCGGAAGTTGCATCTGTGCTTAGATTCAGCGAGTTAGAAACACGTTTCTCCAAAAAGCGGCGTTTGGATATTCCTGAGTGAATGGGAGTATAGGGTGTAATGAGAAATACCGGGCTCAAAAATAACAACGGAGCTATGTAGCAGAATGATTGTCAAGGTGTATATTAAACTTGTAGAGTTAAACAATTGTGTGAATGTAGCAGTTCACTAACGCTTTCTCTGGAGAATCTGGAAAGAGATATTTCCAGCCATATACAGCCTCCTAAGAATTATCTTTAAGATCGCATCTAAATCACAGGAGAAATTTCTCTTTCAAACTGCTCCGCTGTGTGTTCGTTCACCTTAGGAAGTTGCATCTATGTTTAGATTCAGCCAGTTAGAAACACGTTTCTCCAACTAGCGGCGTGTAGATATTCCTTAGTGAAAGGAAGTATAGGCTGTAATGAGAAATATCGGGCTCTAAAACAAAAACGGAGCTATGTAGCAGAATGATTGTCAAGGTGTACATTCAACTTATAGAGTTAAACAGATATGTGAATGTAGCAGGTCAGAAATCCTTTCTTTGGAGAATCAGGAAGGAGACATTTCCAGGTATGTACAGGCTCCTAAGAATTAGCGATACGATCGCGTGTAAACCACAGGAGAATCGTCTCTTTCAAACTGCTCTCTTATGAGTTCGTTCACCTTCGGAAGCTGCATCTATGTTTAGATTCAGCGAGTTAGAAACACGTTTCTTCTAAAAGCTGCGTTTGGATATTCCTGAGTGAATGGGAGTACAGGGTGTAATGAGAAATATCGCACTCTAAAACTTAAATGGAGCTATGTAGCAGAATGTTTGTCAAGGTGTATGTTCAGCTTACTGAGTTAAACAGATGTGTGAATGTAGCACATCAGAAACACTTTCTTTGGAGAATCTGGAAAGACATAATTCCAGCCATATGCAGGCTCATAAGATTTAGCGGTAATATCGCATCTAAACCACAGGAGAAACGTCACTTTCAAACTGCTCTGCTGTGTTTGGATCAGATTAGGACGTTGCATCTATGTTTAGATTCAGCGAGTTAGAAACACGTTTCTCCGAAAAGCGGCGTTTGTATATTCCTGAGTGAATGGGAGTATAAGGTGTAATGAGAAATATCAGGGTCTAAAACAAAAACGGAGCTACGTAGCAGTATGATTGTCAAGGTGTATATTAAACTTACAGAGTTAAACAGATATGTGAATGCAGCAGTTCCGAATATTTTCTTTGGAGAATCTGGAAAGCGATATTTCCAGCCATATACAGACTCTTAAAAATTAGCTTTAAGATTGCATCTAAATCATACGAGAAACGTCTCTTTCAAACTGCTCCACTGTGTGTTCGTTCACCTTAGGAAGTTGCATCTATGTTTAGATTCTGCGAGTTGGAAACACGTTTCTCCAAAAAGCTGC